>NW_007733076.1:83680-86994 GCF_000696425.1 Galeopterus variegatus | reverse complement strand
CCCCCCTTACCTTTTGTAGCAATCTTCCACCCTAGGCCCTGGGTTCTTTTATTTAGCATGATGCTTCAAGATTCACTTATTTATGGCTATCAGTAGTTTATTTCTTTATTGCCAGGTAGTGTTTCCTTATTTGGATACACCACAATTTGTTAATCATTCTCCAAATGATAGACATTTGTGTTATCTCCCATTTGGGGCTATTATGGATAAAGCTACTGTGAACATAGGTGTGCAGGTTTTTGTCTGGACCCAAGAGTGGAGTCGCTGGGTCATATGGTAAATATATCACTATACTCCTATCCAGAGAGGTAGCTTCCTGGGTCCAGCTCACTCTTTGGGATCCAAATGGGTCTTGCCCACAGGCACTGAAATGAGGCCCCTGAGTCTGTCCTTCCTGGGATGAAGGAGACCTTTGCTTTGTCTGTGGTTTAAGGTTTAACTCTCCCCAACCTGGGGTGATCTCATGGTGCTCAGAGGTTGGTCCTCCGGCCTTCCCAATGCAATAGGCAGTTTGGAACTGGGGATGAAGCTTGCATTTTAAGAACTCTCATCTGGATATTCTGACCTGAAGAGTCAGAACTCGTCACCCCCTGGGTTTGCAGCACCTCTTTTCAAGAGCCTTCTTCAGAGGGCTTCCTCCCAGGTGCCGTTGGGTCCTTGCTGGTAGCACATGGCCCACCTTTATTTTCTTGGATAATATGGGGCTCCTGCTATATTGAGAATTCCTAGGTGTTGAGGCTAGGCTCCTTCTCACTGGCTGGAGGGCAGTTAAGCTCTTCCTGGTCAATAGGCCTCTCTCTACCTGCTGCTAAAATTTTACTAGGTGGCGAGTTGTGATATCTCCACATTGTTTGGAATGGAAAAGGGAAATGAGCTAGGGAAATGTCCAGGCAAATGTCTGTGTGTTTGGACACAGAGCTATTCTCTTTCAGGCCTTTTCTAGTGGAGTCATTTGCATGCCCATCTGATAGCAAGGCCTAGCCAGGTCCAGCAGATAAAACCCATCTGGGACCTTTGAATGCAAAATAAACATTTGCTTCTTTTAGTCTCTGATGGTCATTTGCATAAAGCCCTGCAAGATTTCCAAGGCCATGGAGAGTGGGATGGAGAATGGGAGGTGGAGAAGAGGATATTTGATTCTGGGAAAGCAGAACTTGGTGGTTCAGGTTAACACTTACTGCTTCCTTATGCAAAGATTCGGTGGAGTCCGGAGAAGTCGAGGTGGGGGCTCTGATCCTTGCTCTGGATTTGACCTCTTTAGACCTCTTTTATAAAACGAGGGAACAGGTCAGATCTCCAAGGTCATTCATTCATTCAAGCCATCAGCATTTATTGAGCATGTATTATGTGCCAGGCACTACACTAGGAAATTAAGATATATCAGCATAGTAAGGTCCCTGCTTTCAGAGAGCTCCCAGCCCAGTGGGGAGCTGGACAGACCAGCAGATACCCAGCCTGTGCTATGATAGTGATACTTAAGAAGAGAAATAAGCCCATTGTTGGGGGTTAGGATTGACCCAGGATCGAGTGCGGGAGGGTCAGGAAGTTTTCAGGAGAAGGTAATACAATCTTCCAGTCCTGACTCTCAGACCTTGGACTTTCCCACCTGCCCTCACTGGGGACTCTTGGCTGGAGATATTCTGGGGGGTTATGTCCAGACAAGAGCCAGCATTTCTCTGAGATTGACAGACCGCTTTTACAGGTATAAATAAGTTTTAAGTGACATCTGCATCTGAATTAGGACCGCTTTCTCCCTGCTGTCCTCCCTGCCTGGATTCCCCATGGATCTTCCAGAGCAGGAGTGTGGGGTGTGACTGACAGTGGCAATCACTTCACACCAGCTCCAACCTTGGTGTCTATGGGGCTGCATTTCTGCTCAGGCTCAGCTTTGGGGTTCAAGATGGAATAAGCCAGTGTGAAAGGGAGACTATTTCTGATGGGTGAATTGGTTTTTGTCATTTTTGAAGGATCACATTACACGAAGACCCTCAAAGAAAAGCTGTTTTGGCGGGGGCAACTGAGTGTTTCTGCGAATGCTCATCAACTGCATGCAGACATGCCCTGTAAAAGAATTTGAACTGACCCAGATCTTTAGCATCCCTGGCTTTATCAAAGACACACAAGCTTCGGCAGCCCCAAACCGTCAGAGACCTCCCTCCTCTGGTCCTCTTCGCCTTTAAGAATTCTTATCGTGACTGACTGCTCTCTTCAGGCACAATTAATTAAATCAATGGCCCTCTCATAAATTTAAAAATACATCTCTCTTGTCTTTAAATCTCCGAATCCCAGCTGGGAAACTGAGAGGCGTGAAATACACAGTCATCACGTCATAGCCACAGAGACGGTGGCCTGAGCCGTAATTCCGTGATGAATATCTCCGAGACACACACCCGTGGTTTAGTTATGCCCTAGGGGAGACAGGGAGGCCAGGAAGGAGAGGGGGTAGCTGGTTACTGGGCTGCCCCACTGTGTGCCTCAGGGGTTGGTCAGACAACAATATAGGGCAAGGCCAGGGCTTCAGTTCATAATATAGTTGTCTCCATCTGTGGATTTGAAAAGAATTCCCAGAAATTCTACAAAGACCTGTAGGAAGCAACTCTAGTGCTTGGGTGCTGCCCAGTCCTCTGAGTGAGGAGTGGCTGATGGTGACCACCAGGGATGCGTGGCTTCCCCTGCCAGGCGCTGTACTGCTCATACCTGGACTTACAAGCAACCTCTTTAAGCCCATCTTTACTGAGGATCTGTGAAGCACCAGGCACTGACCTAGGATGGATGGAGGGTAAGGTTGGAAGGAGGAAGAGTTGGAACCACACAGAGGGAATAGTGGTGGCAGAGAGCAGCTGGCATTCGTCCAGTGTGATCAGATCGGGGAAGGATCGGGGGTAGGGAAGGGCAGGAACTAGCCAGCTGAGATCTGGGCTAGCACTGGGTTCCTGACCATCTAGAAGGTGCCATCTAGTGAACTTAGCCTATGGGTGGGACTAAGTGACTTGAGGAGGTGGGACAGGGCTCTGGGTGGGCAGCAAGTGCCCTGTGGTGTATTCTGAGAATTCACTTTACCATTTAATTTGAAACAATGTTGAGGTTGAGCCTTATTCTGCCCCCTTTGGTTTCAATAGACTCTATTCCTTTTTATTTCATTTCTTATTTATTTATTCTTGCTTGATATTGTTCCCAGTTCACTGGAAATTATATTTCAGAAAATACTGTTTTCTGAACTCCTTGACTTTTCACCACAGCATGTTGTTTTGTTTAGGACAAATAAGGGAAATCCCTGTGTCACATGTGCTAATTAACCTGCAGGAGCTCCCGAT
>NW_007733076.1:78482-82983 GCF_000696425.1 Galeopterus variegatus | reverse complement strand
TTTTTCATGTTCACCCAAGTGCCCTAATAATCCTGGATCCACCTGGTAAAAACGATTGATCCGAACTGTTAATTTTAAACTTATTTTCTTAGCAGTGGAATTTTAAGATGATTTTAAGACAATTAAAAGCATATCTATACTGATCAATGGATAGACAGATATGTGAATAGGCAGATAAATATAAAATATGCTGCGGGCTGGCAATAGGAGAGGAGGCCCCACTGCTGCTCCCCTTCCTCGGTTTCCTCACAATGCTGCTGCATCCTTACCCCTCCCCCACCCCCTGGGTCTGCATGAGCATAGTATGAAAACCACTGCTTGGAAATATTCTTCAATCTACATCTATTTTCAGCTTATGCTCAGTTCTTGGCATTAAAATAAACCCTGGCACCTCATTACACACTGTATGAAGCAGAACCACCTTTCATTTCTAAAACTGTCTCCTTCAAGCTCCGAAGAGTGTTTTCTAGTTTTTGCAGGAAACCACATGATTTCTTGAGGAAAATACAGGTTCTGGTGTCTGACAGGCCTGGGTTTAAACCAGCTGGTGGCTGAGTCGTAGTGATCTCCCCTCTGAGCGTCAATTCTTCCATCGGTAAATACCTGCCATGCAGGGATTTGTGATCATTGAATTAGACATGTTGCATGTGATGTTTTCCTTTTCCTGGTGTCCTGGATTTTAAAGTCCCAATTCTCTTGTCCATACTCTTTTATAACTCTTGGGTACTGTGTTGTCCCTGCTGAACCTCATTTTAATCTCCCCTCTTTATAAACTGGACCTGGCTAAAGATAGATTCTAGACTGTGCTGATCTGATAAAGCTTCTGCGTAAAGCAGCCTCCTTATGTTTTATTTCTTAAAGCTAATCCTGATGCCGATCTTTCATCAGAGGGAGCAGCGACTCGACTTGAATGTGGTGCCTTCAGTTCCTGCTTGCCTAGGGTCCCCGGTGGGCTCACGGCCAGAGGAGCTGCCCATGTCTTGGAGCCCCTTCCTCCTGGGTCTCTGGGCAGTGCCCTGCGACGTCATCAGTCAGCACTTCCCCCACCCCCACCTCCCCACACTTCTCTCTGCAGGTTTCACCACCCCCATCTTGGTCCCCATCTGAAAGACTTGAGGGCCCTGATGGGTCCTGGACCACTCATTTGAGGCCTTTCTGCTTCCTTTGATTTGGTCTTTGGCAGAGCCCCAGGAGCAGGAGTCCTTGATGGCACCTGGCCCTTTCTAGTCACCGACAAGGGAAACCTGAGAAACCATTCTCAGAAATGGAACTAAATTGTCAGTGAATCTGTCCCCATCTGGAGAAGAGAGGAAGATTTGGGGCGGCAACAAAGGCTCCTTTGATATCTGTTAATTAACTGCTTTGGACTCCAGGGGTCTGGAGTGGCTTTCGTTTGACACACAAAGAATCCAGGGCAAGGATGATACCCATGCACAGGGTGTCTGCACTGGAAAGGGCTCCGTGTATTTACCTGTAGGGCAATTCAATTAAAACTAAAGAAAGGGGTAAATCTATGAGATTAGCTCCAGGAACAACGCCACCAATTGTGGCCGGCTCTCACGATCCCCACTAAAGCAGATGTTAAACAAATATTTTGATGGCTCCAATCAGGCCCAGTGTGACTCTCCTATTTTTCTTCTTCATAGGAATGGAAATTCTAAAATCTTCATCAGTAGCCCACTTTGGTGATCTATTTAAAGGACCATATGTAGAGGACTTGGTTGTAAATACTCACATGAAGGGGCACAGTTTATTAAAGTGAAGACGTTCTGGTGTTGGCCATTCACCCTTCCCTGTCCTCAGAAGGTCCTTCTGTAACTGGAGAGGTTACTTGGTCTTTTGTGACAGACTCAGGAGAAGGGGGACAGGAAGAAGGGAAAAGGCTACAGACAGGGTTGGGGCAGTGCTGGGAGGACCCTTGCAAGAGGCTACTGGAGTTTTCTAGATGTTTGGAAGAGAGGGGTAGGTAAGCAGCTGCAGCAAGTGGGAAAAAATGCAGGGAAGGGAAAGGAATTGAACACGTGTCATCCTGGGCTGTGTATCCCCTTCATGAAACTATGCATGTATGTATAAATGTAAAAAAAAAAAGTACGTAGAGAAGTTGTCCTGTTGAAATGAAGTTTTGATTGCCAGGCCACATTCATGCCATTATTCAGACTGGACCAGTTGGGACATGGCTTCACTAGGGTGACACACACTTACCCACAGACTGATATGATGATTTTTGTGAGATTGTTTTGTTTTTAATGAAGCAAGGGTAAACCTTGGAATATTTTTTAAATGCTGAAATAGAAATATTCAAAAATTAATAGAACTTATTCAGACTCTGGAATTTGGACAGCATTCAAACCTCCTATTGAAATGAAATAATCACCTCTCCACTTTATTCCTTTTCTTTCTGCATTGGAGCTGATGCCAGGCTCTGTGAGGACCAGGACCCCAGGTCTTTTTCATGTGGGGGCCCCAGGGACACTGCTCAGCACACAGTAGGCCTTTGATGTGTATTTCTTGAGTGAAAGAAGGAATCAAAGAAACGTCCATTTCTCAGTGACTGCAGTTCTCTGTGAGGACCAGGACCCCAGGTCTTTTTCATGTGGGGGCCCCAGGGACACTGCTCAGCACACAGTAGGCCTTCGATGTGTATTTCTTGAGTGAAAGAAGGAATCAAAGAAACGTCCATTTCTCAGTGACTGCAGTTCTATGACTACTTACAGCAGGATGAAACTCATCCTGTTTCCTCACGAGAGTCTATGAAAATGCAGTTTTGAGCAGCTCAGATCTGAAATCTGGTCATGTGGGCCAGATGCTCTGGGGACATCCTTGCCGTGGCTCTTGTGACTCTGTCTTTACAAAGTAATCAGGCTGCATTTATTATAAAATTGGTCAAACTGAAGCAGGTAATAAAATTTGAGTGGTAGATATGGAATCATTTCATTTGAACATTTTTAGCTTGACATTTTACAAATGACCATTTGGCTTTGTATAGAGATAATGAAAGAATTACAACCTTTGGCCAACTTTACTGAACAAGGCCATAACATAACAGTTGAAGCATGTAGTGCATTTTGGTATTTTGGGGTAGGGTGGGGAATGTCATTATAGTGTGAATTATTCTATTTCATTGACATGGACTGGAGTCATAGCATTCTATCTACAGGGACTGAAAGTCCTTGGCTCAGCCTATGAGCCTTTTAGAGGGGAAGGGTGGGCTGGCCAGGGAGAGAGTTGTTCATATACTTAGGATCCCCAAGAAAAGGAATTTCATGTCTGCTTAGATGCATCTCTTGACCTGTCTGAGCCTCCAACTTCTCCTCTGCAAAACATAGAGAACTAAGTTGCCTGTTCTGCCCTCTTTATGTCATGATTGTGTGGACCAGTTAGAAAAAGGCACCTTAACGTGCTTTGCAGACTCCAAAGAGCCATGCAAATCTATCTCATGTCCTATTAGCTTAAAGCCACCCCACCTCCGAGGCCTGGAATAGAAAACATATATGGCCCTGTGAAAAGATAAATCTTAATATTTATTTTAAAGGTCAATAATGCAGCACTTGTCAGCTACATAATCATTATTTACCTACAACTGCAGATTACTTTATGAGGATAATGACTCTTGGGTAATTGCTTTGTCATAGCAAGATACCCACACACTTATAGCCAACCATGTGAATTATAGCTTTTTAATCTCACCATTACAGAGCAGTGTAAAGGCCACCAAAGAGGCTGAGATGTAATTGCTAATTGCCAAACAGTGCACTGGGACTTTATTTATTTCCTATCACAACAGTTTAACTGTAGGATGCAAAGTGAATTGCATAATTTGGGCAGAGTTTGCATATATTAAGGAAAATACTCAGCCTCAGACTTTTCTGAGTTGCGTTGTTTTAGTTAGTGTTTTAATAGGACACTTTCCAACTTGATAGAGAAACAAATTGGAAGGCTTGCCTTCAACTCCTCCAAGTGATGACAGAGGGTGGCAGATAAAATGGCTTGAATGTTTCCTCTTGAATTAGTGCCTGATTCATCTAAGGTCCTCAGCAGGGGGTCAGCGTGGAGGTCACAACCCTAATAAAGAGCCTTTGGATCAATACAGGAAAGGGATCATTGACCCACATTCAAGCCAATAAGTGTTGACTCAGCTCTTTGTTAAGAAGAGGTCAGCATTGGAGTGGAGCTCTTTGAGTTTAGATCCTGATTTTTGCCATTTATGTGCTGTGTGACCTGGGCCTGGTTGCTTCCCCTCTCTGGGCTTTAGTTTCCCCATCTATAAAATGGGAATAATAATAATAATAATAATAAAACCTCCTTTGGGGCTTGTTGTGAGCCAGGTTAAATGAGATGCTGCAGATTAAGTACTTCGAGTGGTGCCTGGCACACGGGCTGGAGGTTGGTCACATTGTCATTGGTGTAACTGTGGCGTAACCCGTGCCAGTGCCTTCTTACGCTAATCCCTGATATCCTTGTTTCACAGAGCATCGTCACCTCACGAGACTCCTCACCTGTC
>NW_007733076.1:74061-77470 GCF_000696425.1 Galeopterus variegatus | reverse complement strand
AAAAAAAAAAAAAGTGCTTTTTATCAAAAAGGCTAATGAGCCAGTTCGAGGTGAAAGCATTTTCAAAACAGCAGCCCTGTGTCAGTGTGTCTATTCTGTGAAGTATTCCCTGACCCATTTTCATGACTGTCAATAGCAGCTCCCCACAACTCTGCCTATTCACAGGGCTACAGGCATGAGGTTTTAGACAAATGGAAGCCAGTGCCTGCTAAATGTTTGTCCTTTTAGCATAAATGTGAGATGAGGGGCTGCATTAGGTTTATCTTTTTAGTGATATCAAAGCCAAGTGCAGAGAAAACCGCACTATCAAAGCACTAAAGGCCAAAGGTGTCAGTGCACGATTTTAATACTGGGAAAATGAGCAATTTTCTTTTTCTTTTTTCTCATATAAAAAAATGAAAGACTTTCTAATCTAGGCAGGAGTCTTGAACTCTCTTTGCTAAGAGACCTTCACTCTCTAAGCAAGTTGGACTCACAGTTAATTTAGAAGTTTGATGTGTTGGGGTCTGACTGTCCTCCGATCTATTGGCCAGTGTGTCTGATGAGAGAGAAGGGTCTGGGGACAGCAGCTTCAGATCCCAACCCAGGACCCAAGTCTGAATTCCAGGTCCTCTGCCTTCACATGGCCTTGGGTGAATTGCAGACATTCTTAGCCTCAGTCTCCACATGTCTGAAATGGTCATAGTAACAGCTGCCTTGCAGTGACACTGTGGGGACATGTGTAAAGGCATAGGACAGATGCTCAGGAAATGCTAGCTCCTCTCATCTTCCTCCTTTCTTTCCTCCCCTATCCCTTCCTTCACTTTTCTGAAGTGCTTTTTCTGGGTGGGGGTGGAGAGAGAAGAGGGATTATTTAAAGATCTAGAGTAACAGGAAAGCTGGAGTGTTTCAGACTCCACTGAACAACGTTTCTCAGAGTGTGGTCTGAGGACAACCTGGCAGAGACATCTGAGGGACTTATGTCAAATGCAGAATCTGAAACCCATGACAGACCTCAGATCCCAATCAGGAGCCCCAGGGGCATGCCCCAGGGGTCTGTATTTTCACAGGCGCCTGGTGTACGAGACACTGTTGAGGGCCCACAAACCGCCATTGCTTTTCTTTCTTTTGACCAAGTCTGGTTTTGTTCCTGTGTCCACCCGTCCTGACAAAACTTGTGGGGGGAACGGGGTAACTCCTGATTAGTCTAAACAAATCAAGGAGCCCCTAGACCCCCTGCCACTGACTGGTTTAGTGAAGGGCAGGGGACCCAGTCCCGATCAAAGAGATGCGAGAGGACATCTGCCGGAGGGTTTCTGGAAAGGTTTCCTCATTCATTGAAAATCACTACTATGGTTTAAATGTTTGTGTTCCCTTCAAAATTTATGTTGAAACTTGAATCCCCAGTGAACAGTATTAAGAGGTGGGATTTAAGGAGGTGATTAGACTATGAAGGCTCTGACCTTGTGAATGGATTAATGTTCTTATAAGAGAGGCTTTCTTCTGTGTTTGCCCCTTTCTGCCTTTCCACCTCTTCTGCATGTCAGGACACAGTGTTCGTACCCTCTGGAGGATGCAGCAACCAGGTGCCATCTTGGTGTTACAAGGCTGTGCTCTAACCAGCCGAGCCAACCAGCCAACCCTAAGGCACCACCTTGGAAGCAGAGAGCAGCCCTCACAGACACTGAACCTGCGGGCACCTTGACCTTGGACTTCCCAGCCCCCAGAACTGTAAGAAATAAATTTCTGTTGTTTATCAATTACCTAGTTTCAGGTATTTTGTTATAGCAGCAGAAACAGCTGTAGTCATTTCTGTGTAATAGAAGCACAAACAGACTAAGACAATCACCCAAGAGGGAAAATCCTCTCTTCTTCCACAAAATACGATTGTGTCTGTGTGTGATGGCTGGAACTGAGGCAGCCATCTCACAGCCCAGCAACAAGCCAGGGGCGAAGCTGAGAGTTGTCCCTGACATGTCGGGTGGTTCATTTTTTGTTTGTTTTTTTTTTGCAAAGTTTTAATTAAGAAATAATTCACATAACATAAACTTTACTATTTTAAAGTGTACAATTCAGTGATTTTTTTTTTAAGTATGCGCACAATATTGGGCAACCATCATCACTATCTAATTCCAGAACATTTCCATCCCCCTGAAAGGAAATCCATACCAATTACCAGTCCCTTCCAATTCCCCCCAGTCCCTGACAACTGCTAATCTACTTTCTCTATGGACTTGCGTATTCTGGACACTTCATATAGGTGGAATCATACTGTATATGGTCTTTCGTGACTGGCTTCTTTCACTTAGCATGTCTTCAAGGCTCATCCACATTGTAGCATATCAGTATTCTGTTCCTTTTTGTGGCTGAATAATATCCCATTGTGTGGGTACAGATGAATAGATACGACATGTGTTTGTTCATTCAGTAGTGAATGGACATTTGCGTTGTTCCCGTGTTTTGGTTTCTATGAATAATGCTGCAACAAACATTCATGTGCAAGTTTTTGTGAGAATATATGTTTTCCATTGTCCTGGGTATACACAACAAGTGGTTCTTGTACTTCCTAAAATTTGACCTGTACAACAGAGTGGTTCAGGGGTAGACTCTGGACTGTGACCACCTGGGTACAATTCCTGGCTCTAGTGCTTACTGGCTATGGGACATTGGGCTGGTTACAGGACCCACCTGTGCTTTGATCCTTCATTTGTCAGGTGGTAATAAATATATTGTTTTCACAGGGTTGCAGTGAGGATTTAATGAGTTAATTCATTAATGTGCCATAGAGTTTTGTGTGGCACATAATGGGTGCCCAATAAATGTTAGCTGCTGTTATTTGTGCCGTACCCATATGTCAGAAGGAGATTACTGCAGACTCTCCTGCTGATTTTATTCTTACCTGTTTCTGGGGAGCCAAGGTAAGAATTAAAATCTCTCTTTGAAAACACCAGCATCACTTCTGCTGGCCTCTTGTAAAGCTACGTGGCTACACCAGTTGTCAGGTTGAGACAATTGTATTGTTAAAGCAATTCATAACTGAAGTTTCCATTTGTATTGTCAGGGCTAGGGCTCAGACCCTTCAAACCCATTGTACAGACTGGATCACAGACCCCTCATATGCCAGGCTGGGTCACCAGACCTGTCACATGCAGGTCTATGTTCCAGGTAATTGGGAAAGTTCCCGGGAGCCATTGGCAGATGACACGAGCTCAGTCGTCAGCAGCATCTTATAGCAGCAGAAGCGGCAGTGGCCTCTCAGGGCATCCTGGGGGCACTGACAGCAACAGCTTCCAACAATAGCCTCCAGCAGCAGTAGTGACCTCCCCACGGCCCCGCAAGGGGCAACCCAAGGCCAGCGGACCCTGTGGGTCAGAGCCACTCGTCCTTTATACTTAAGTCCATAACCCAGGACACCTGGGTGCACATGCGC
>NW_007733076.1:70090-73259 GCF_000696425.1 Galeopterus variegatus | reverse complement strand
CATATTTACATCAAATACTCAGCAAGATTCTGAACATCTGAGGGGCCCTGACCATTTTCCTTCACTTTCCCCCCACCCCTTGTACCGATCCAAACAGAACGCACACTCATCCGACCGGAAGAGCGGCTGGCAGCACCGCCTTCCCGTGACCTTCACTTCCTTCCCTCTGAGATAATTATTAAAGATACAAGCTTTTTCTTTCTATAAAAATCCCAAGCCCAATCTACTTCACTGTTTTGTTGCTAAAATTATTGCAAGGTTTTGGGTCATAACCTCTCACTAGGGCACACATTTTCCTGGACTCCTTATGTGCTGATGATGTCTTTTCAGCTTTTGTTCAAAGGTCAGCGTTTTAAAGACAGACTGGTCATGGCTCCCCGCTCCCCTTCCACCCTGAACACCAGCCAGTGTGAGGGCTGATCTGCCTTTAATTCCATGCCTTAGTCATGGCCCAAGTGAGAAATAGGAGACTAAGAGATGGCCTTAGGAGTGGGCTGCAGTTCTCTATTTTGAGCATAATTAATGTGTTATAATTAATAACTAGTGCTGCCCCAGCCTGACTTGAAATTCACATCCTGGTCCCAGGGGGCACATGCATCTCAGCAGAGCTACAGTTCCTGGGCCTGTATGGAATTCAGCACATCCTTAGTGTTATGGAGAGCCTCCGTGCACAGGCCTGGAACCCCGAGGCTGAGAGGGGATTTGATTTAGCCACACTGGGGGTCTACATCTGAGGCCTTGTATCTCTAACTGGCTTTTGCAAACACTCTACTCTTGCAGACTCCATGCATCCCAGTCAGAGGACCCCAAACCTCATTTTCCAGGTCTGTGTCTGGGTCTATAAGCTTCTACTGGCAGGGTAAGGATGTAGCTAAGGACCCAGACCCTGGAATCAGAGAGATGTAGATGCAGATCCTGTCTCCATTGCTTTTAGCTGTGCGATCACAAGCAAATTCCTTCACCTCTCTGAGCCTTAGAGTCCTCATCAGTACAACAGAAGAGAAGACAACACTACCTTTCCCAGTGGCTTTGTGGCTCAAATAAGACAATATAAAGTGCTTTGCAGAGTCTGTTGGTCAATTCTCAACAAAGATTAGTGCTGTCACTATCTCCACGGCCCTCATCACCAGTTAGTGACCCGTCCTTGGCTTGCCCCTGAACGCGCTCTCTCTCATCCTTCTACTCTGCTTCTCATCTGTGTCCTCTTGATACCCAGCACCGCTCCTCTGTCCAGCAGGGAGCTGACGAGTGTCCCCGGCTCTTGCCCCTCACCATGTTCAGGACCAGCAGGCTCTCCCTTTTATGCCTCGCCCACCATCTATCCCTGCCACCTCCTCTGGCTTTGAGCACACTTGTCCTTTCTTGCACAGATGCCTGCCCTGGCTCCCTGCTGGATCACCACCTCATATGCCCTGCCCCTGCTGCCAGGCCATCTTCCCAGACCATAGATCCCACTGCCTCACACTCTTGCTGAAAGTTCTCCACAGGTGACCTTTGGAAACAGGCTCAGGCCTGGTCCCTCAACCACATCCCTTCCCAATGTGACCCACATGCCCGTCCAGTCTCCAAGCCAGCTTTCCTGACACACATGGAGGCACCCACAGCTGCTCTGAGCATGCACATGCCTCCATGTGTCTGCCTGTGCTGGCCTCGACCCTGGATGCCCCTCTGGCCCAGAAGACCAGGCTCAGGAGCAGCTCTGCCGGGCCTTTGTGGGACCTTCCCTCTAGCCCTTTGTGATCTCACCTGGCACTGACCACATCTGACCTTCTGCTGGCCAGGGCCTCACACTGAGGTCCAAGGTGGCATTTCAGGACCCCCAGGGCTGCAGCCTGGGCTGACAGGGCCAAGTCCAGGCCCCACCCAAGCTCCAGGCTGAGCAACTTGGCCAGCGTCTGTGTTGTTGATCAGGGTCCCACTCATGATCTCATTTAAAAAAGAGATGTGCTGCTGCTGCTGACAGAGCAGTTCTGGAATCCCAGCTGTGTCGCCTGCTGAGGGCCAGGACTGAGCCTCAGCCTGCAGGAGATGTTGAGCTGATAGGAACGAAAGTGCAACTTAATTTCTCACATCTGGAAACCGTTGATGAGTGTGTTTGCTCTGACTGGGAGGAAGGAAACTTCACCTGGCAGAGAGAGGAGGAGAGACCTGGGGTGGCTGTGGCTGACGAAGGGGCAGACTCGTCCAGAAGGTGGATAAGGGAAGCGGGAGGGAAGAACAGTGCAGAGTCAGACAAATGGGTGAACTTCAGACAAGGATCTGACCTCTGCCGGGGTCGGCAGCCCAGAGCTGGTGCTCAGGCTCCTCCATGGCCTCACACGACCCATGATGACTGGCATGAGTCTGCAGTTCAATGGGAAACAGTGCTAGGCCTGCGTGACTTTTGCCCAGGCTCTAAGGTCCAATGCTCCTTATGCGGCCATGTTCACGTCCAAGCTGGAATAAAACGTCTGCCTGCTGATGCTTCCTACCAGTTCCATGGTGTTTTGTTTAAGGGGAAGAAATGCTTCCAGATCTTACTACGGGCTTCCTTGCTCTGCCAGCTACAAAATAAATTAGACAGGTCAAACGTTGTAGATTTAATCTCACTGTGAACTGAAAACATAGTAGCTTTCCTCGCCATCGGAGAATCTGCGAGCGCTCGGTGACCCCCCGGTGAACCGGAGGGGCCGGGGCCGGCCGGCAGGTGCAGCTGGAGCGGACTCAATGTGACATTCAGCACGATCCTTTGTGCCCTGCTGAGAACTGCTGGGGAGCGTTTGGAACCGAATACTCCAGGGCTTTCCCTCATCGTCTCACAATTACCTGTGCACGATAGAAAAAAGGAGAAATTGAGAGAGATAGGAGGTGGAGGGAGAGCATCTGAGGGAGAAGGGGGCAGACTCTTCATGGCAGATCCACTTAAATGCAGAGACCGGCACAGGGGCCAACAGGGGAGAGAGAGTGACAGAAACAGCATTTGATAGCAGCATATCGCCTCCACTTCCCAGGGACATGAAGAGCTGGTGCCCAGTCACTGGTTTGCAGGGCAGGGAGAGGAAAGAGCCTGCAACTGTGGGCAGCTGTGGGGGCATCAATTTGGTGGGCAGAGGCCCAGTGAGCCTGGTGGATTTGGGGCATCTGTGGACTGTCAGCTGCTCCCAGGGTGGATGTGGAAGGGACAGCCACG
>NW_007733076.1:68317-69631 GCF_000696425.1 Galeopterus variegatus | reverse complement strand
GGCCCAGTGAGCCTGGTGGATTTGGGGCACCTGTGGACTGTCAGCTGCTCCCAGGGTGGATGTGGAAGGGACAGCCACGCTCCGAGCCAGCCCTTCATCTGCTCTTCCTATGGGATAAGTCACAGACCCCGGAGCTGAGGGCTTCCTCCCCCCACCCTCGACAGCCGCTCCACACTTGATTTATTCCCAATGACCTCTCCATGTTCAGATGGAAAATGGCACTCTCTGAAAACTCTTCCAACCCGAGAAGAAAGATGTTTGCCACAGTGGCCATGGTAGGGGGCATCCCGACAAGGCACTAAGTTATCTTGTCTCTCTTCTGTCCCCAGACTGTCATTGGCAGCTGCTGGGAAGCACCTCTCAGAGCTCCAGGAGGAGAGTGAAGGCTTTGTTGCTCCTGCTTACTTCCAGAATCTCCAGGATCACACATTTTCTTGGGTGGGGTCAGGGGCCAGATGCAAGTGCTGTGAAGGCAGGAGCCTCGCCCGTCTCACTCACCACTTCCCCCAGTGCCTGGCACATAATAGGTGTTCAGTAAATATCTGTCGGCTGACAAAATGGCCCGACAACTGTGTTCTCCTTGCCGTGATGGCAGGATGAAGGAGGTGGTGGTGGTGGGTGCTGGTCCTCCCTCCTTGTCCATACAGACAGAGGGGAAACGGACTTCTCATTAACCAGGCACAGGCAGAGCTTCACCTCGGCCTGGAGGCCCTGCAAAGACACCATTGTTTTCCTCTGGCTTTTCTTCTTGGCTCTGGCCACTGAAGGGCTGCACACTTTTTTAGGTACTATGCTACCCACAGGGACAGAGTCACCGTCTGAAGACCCGCCCACATTCTCTGTAGGTAATTGATCTGAAAGAGGTCCCAGAGTCTCATGGTTAGGGTTTCCACGATGCATTATCTTCCTCCTCAGCACTCCCATCTCTGTACCTCTGTATCACTCAAGAATAATGCAATCATTCATTGTGGATGTCATGGCTTCCCTGGCCACAGGCAACACAAATGTGTCATAGGACTTGATCAGTCCCACAAGAGAGGTTTGGAAGAGTTGCTTTGGAGGCTCAAGGAGGAAGAAGAGCCATCAGGAAAGATTTCATGGATGCCCTTGAGTAGAAACTTATAGGACAGGTAATGCTCAGGAGGTGCAGACGGAAGAAAGGACATTTCTGAGGGTGCCATAGCCAAACAGAGAACAGGTTGTGTTCATGTAGCATCTAGTTGTTCCATTTGGGAGCAGGGCCAAAGGCATAAAGAAATATTGGAATGACCATCTGACAGCATTTTAAGTTGCAGTTCTTGTAGAGTGACAGGC
>NW_007733076.1:66016-67620 GCF_000696425.1 Galeopterus variegatus | reverse complement strand
AGAAATATTGGAATGACCATCTGACAGCATTTTAAGTTGCAGTTCTTGTAGAGTGACAGGCAGGGAGCAGGCACAGGGTGAACACTGTGTGAACTTGTAGCAGAGAGGATGGAAAGGGGTCTGTGCAGATTGTGGGTAGCTTCAATGCCAGGGTCAGAAGTTGGCCTCTCCTAATTTTCTTGGCAGTGGGAAGCCACCTGAGATTTCTGAGGCTGATTGGCACTCTACTTTAGGAAAATTAATCAAAAGTAGCTGCTCTATCTCTTATGGTCAACTTGAGATTCTTTGTGGAGAGAACTTAGTTGAGATGACTCTTAGGCACTGGGCCTCAGGAAGGGCTCCTCTTCAACATTCCTTCCACATCTTGGAATTTAGAATGTGTCAAGATGTGACATCCATTCCTCTACTCCCAGCGCTGATCTGGGCTAAACAGATCACTTTTAAGGAATGGCGTAGACCACGGATTAGCTATTTTTTCTGTGAAGGGCAGATAATAAATATTGTGAGCTTTGTGGGCCGTATGGTTTCTGCCTTTACTGCTCAGTGCTGCCGTGGTGGTGGGAAAGCAGCCACAGGTGGTATGTAAATACATGAGTATGGCTGTGTGCCAATAAAACTTTATAAAATAAGGTCTGGGTTGGACCCACTTGTCATGCTTTGCTGACTGCCGTTGTAGACTATAAAATGGCTTGGGAGCCAACCCTCTTTTCAGGCCACCTTGCCTCTTGGCTCCCACGCGGTGCTATCATAGGCGAGGAAAGCCCCCTCTTGGTCTGGCTGCTCAGATTCAGAGAGGGAGCTAATGCTGGCTTCTGTCCCCAGAGGTGGTATCAAACCCAATTGTGCTGTCTTGACAAGCACATTGTCTAGGTCCAGCCATGCAGACTGTTTGAAGAATGAAATATAAACCCGAGACATGCCCAAGGATGTTGGCTTAAGGCACCATTAAGTGGGCCCGGGGCTTCCATCACAAGGCCCAGCACTGCCTGGTCCAACTTCTCATCATTTTAAAAAGGGCCACTTATCAGAAATTCCTCCAATGGTCACTGTTGACATGGCTGTTGCTCTGTGGGTGAGTCCGCATCACTAATGTGACGGACAGTTTAAAACATGCTTAAAAATGCTGTCAGCCTTCCTTTTGAGAAGAGCCCACCAGGACCCGATTAAACAGGGCTTGTAGCTGAAGTCGTTTTTTCCTTGATGACACGTAGTAAGTGGCAGGTAATCCTCCTCTTAATCTCCTTGCTGCCCTGAGAGGCTTATGGTAACCGATATCCCTGTGAATGCCATGGAGTCTGATTGAGTTACTTGGAGGGGCCAGGGCTTCTTCCTGCTCCTCTCCGAATGGAATGTATTTAGATAAAGGCACCTTGAAGTTGGCCACAGTCTCCTGAGATGTGGCTCTGAAGGGAAAATTTGATTTCCCCTAAGCTGAGGTCAATATTGCTTTTGATTTTCCCTGAGGCATTTCAGCAACCGCGCTGGCAGCCCCCACGCACACCTGTCTGCAATGACCACCTGGGGGTGGGGGGAGAACCCTCGGGCTCACTGCTTCCTATTGTGGCTCCAGCTTGGATTGCAGGGTTGCAGCAACCCTGAGTCTC
>NW_007733076.1:63716-64926 GCF_000696425.1 Galeopterus variegatus | reverse complement strand
CAGCTCTGACAGTATAAATGGAAATGTAGTAAACTTAGTATAACTAAAATAATACTTGAAATAATGAAACATTTTGGCTTTAGTAATGATTTGCCTTACTTTATATCACTCTTGCCAGGTTTAGGGTTGCCAGATTTAGCAAATAAAAATACAGGACACCCAATTAAATCTGAATTTCAGAGAAACAATGAATAATACTTTGGTATAATCTGTCCCATGCAATAATTTAGGACACACACCAAAATATTATTGAAAATTTAGATTTAACTGGTTGTCCTGTACTTTACGTATCAACCCTCCTCATGTGGCTTCCACTTTAAGTAGTTTCTGAATCCATACTTGAAGATACATATTTTTGTTTTTCAAAAACAAATTTTATTATTGTACAACTTGTTTCCATACATGCATATATTGTATAATCTAATCAGAAGAGTTAGCATAACTATCACCTAAACATTTATCAGTTCTTCATGGTTATAACATTTGAGATCCTCTTTTCTGACTATCTTGAAATATACAATATAGTATCGTTAGCTGTTGTCACCCTAGGGCACCAGAGCTTACTCTTCCTATCTACCTGTGACTTTGTACCCATCTACCAACCTTTCCCCATCCCCCCCCACCTTTCCTTACCTCTGGTAACCACTGTTCTACTCTTTTTCTCTCTTTTCCATTTATTTTTTCTTAATTGACCCTTGATAATTGTATATATTGATGGAGGACAATGTGATATTTGGGTACAATCATACTGTGTGCCATGACCACATCAGGGTGCATAGAATATCTATCACCTCAAACATTTGACACTTCTTTGTGTTGGGAACATACAAAATCATCTCGACTAGCTGTTCGAAGATACATACGATCTTAACTCTAGTCTCCCTGTATTGCCATAGAACACCAGACCCCACCCTTCCTCTCTCTGATGTTTTATATTCACTGACTGCCCTGGCCCCGTCCCCCGCTTCCCACCAGCCTCTGTAACCACTATCCTGCTCACTACTGCTATGAGATCAACTTTTTTAGCTTCCACATAAAACCAAGAGCATATGGTATTTCTCTCTCTGTGCCTGGCTTATTTCATTCAACATAATTTTTCCAAGCCCATCCGTGTTGCTGCAAATGGCAGAATTTCTTTTCTTTTTTTTTTCTTTTTCGTGACCAGTAAGGGGATCGCAACCCTTGGTGTGGTGTCACCCGCACCGCGCTC
>NW_007733076.1:59654-63514 GCF_000696425.1 Galeopterus variegatus | reverse complement strand
CAGTGAGCGCACCGGCCAGTCCTATATAGGATCCGAACCCGCGGCGGGAGCATCGCTGCACACCCAGCGCTGCACTCTCCCGAGTGCGCCACGGGGCCGGCCCAGAATTTCATTATTTTTTATGTCTGAGTCGTATTCTATTGTGTATGTATACACCACGCTTTTTAAATCCAATCATCCACTGAAGGACATTTAGGTTGGTTCTGACTCTTGGCTGTTGTGCATAGAGCCCAGATAGACACGGAGTGCAGGCGACCCTTCCACCTGTGCATTTCCATTCCTTCGGAGATATGCTCAGTAGTGGGATTGTTGGGTTGTATGGCAGTCATATTTGTAACTGAGAAATCGCCATGCTGTTTTTCATAGTGGCTGTACTAATTTACAGTCCCACCAACAATGTATGAGTTCCTGTTTCTCCACATCCTCGCCAGCATTTGTTATTTTCTGTCTTTCTGATAATGGCCATTCTTACTGGAGTCAGATGATATCTTATTGTGGTTTTGATTTGCATTTCTCTGAATAGTGATACTGAGCATTTTTTATATACCTGTTGGCCATTTGTATATCTTTTGAGAAATGTCTACTCAGTTCCTTTGCCCATTTTTTAATTGGATTATTTGGTTTTTTACTATTGAGCTGTTTGAGTTCTTTGTATATTCTAGATATTAATCCCTTGTTGGATGCATAGTTTGCAAATATTTTCTCCCATTCTGAAGGTTGTCTTTTCACTCTGTTGATTGTTTTCTTTGCTGTGCAGAACTTTTTAGTTTTATATAATCCCATATGTTAATTTTTGCTTTTGTTCCCTGTGCTTCTGAAGTATTATTCATAGTCTTTGCCCAGACCTATGTCCTGAAGTGTTTCTCCTATGTTTTCCTCTAGAAGTTTTATAGTTTCAGGTTTTACATTTAAGTCTCTAATCCATTTTGTGTTGATTTTGGTATGTGGTGAGAAACAGGGATCTAATCTCGTTCACGATACTGGTTTTGATATCCAGTGACTTTTGGTAGCCATAAGCAGGAGATAAGTGTGCAATGTCTAGATAATTCTGGAAAGCTGTCCTCCCTGACTTGCGCTCATGCCCAAATCCATGTCTTTTGGAAAATTGATTCATGATAGTGTCTCCAATGTCTAATGGGGTCTCTGGTACCAAGTAGATGCTCAGCAAGTGGTGGTTGAATGACTGAACAAATGAATGAATGAATGATCTGCAACTCAGTGCACATTGAACTTTGTCAGCTTTTGTTTGACCTTCATGTAGTATTCGCTCCAGTCTAACAGGACTACCAGGTCTTCCCGCCACATGCCCCATCCGTCAAGGATACTCTGCCTTTGTTCAGGATGGTCCCTCTTTTAGGAGCCCACTTCCCTCAGACAGAGGCGGCACTGCACAGTGGGCAGAATCCTGAGCACTGGGCCAGGCAGCCTGGGGTGGATTCTGCTTCTCCCATTGTGAATATTTGGGTAATTTCCTTTAGCTCTCTGTGCCTCTGTTTTCTCATCTATAAAACAGAGGTAACAATAAGACCTAGGAAGGCTGTTGTGAGGAACAGATGAGCTAATGCTTGGCTAACATTATTCTTTAGACTCATAAGGGTCCTTATGCTTTTCCATCTGCTAATCCTAACCCCAACCCTCCTACAAGGGCCACCACAATCATCCTCTTTCCTGTCCCACGGGTGAAAGCAGCCTCTTCCCTCAGCACCTTGGGATAAAAACAACCATGGCCTCTTCTCCCCTCTCCGACAGATCATACATTACTTGTGGGGAGGATCAGCTCTACCGCACGTGGCTATCTACTCATTGCCTGGCACATAGAGGAGGCCCAAGACATCTTTGTTGAATGAGTGAAGTATCAAATCGATGAGAACACACGGTTGCTATAGAAAAGCATTTCTTGGCTAGGGTATGGTACTGTTGTCCTGGAGGTGTTTTTATCCTGTGCTCTCACCAAATAGCTGGGAGATCTGTGAGGTAAAAAGGAAGACCCCCATGTACAGTAGGACTGCAGACCCCACCTGGTTCGTAATAAAGGGACACAGCTGGATGTGGTAGAAAGATCAGGGGGCCACAGTCCAACAGATACAGGTGAAAACCCAGCTTTTTATAGCTTTTTATAGCTGAAGACTTCCAGAACCTTCCATCTTCTCCCATGTGAAATGGGTTTAGGAATGCTTGCTTTAGGAATAGGTTGGGGAGGGTTTGGGTGTGGGAGAGAGATGAACACCTACGAAGAGCTCGGCACCCCTGTACAGATGTTGACTGTCTAGCCTCTGCAAGGCCTGGGTGATACACGAGTACTGAGCTTAGCTCCTACGGGGCCTGGGAGCTGCTGAGTCTACAAAAGCCTCCTGTTTGTGTCTGAGCACAGGCAGGAAGCTGGGCCTGTAGCCCAAAGTCCCAAATCCATTATCCAAAGGGCAAGGGAATATGTGAGGCCCTGACCAACATCCTGTAAGGTGGAATGTTAGAGAAGCGTTAGCATCTCAGATCCACTGCTGCTCTTGTCTGCACTGACACAGACTGAGCTGGGAGCGGTGAATCTGCAAATGCTCCCTCCTCGATGAGCTTTTCCTGTGGCTCTGAGCCTGATATATGGTGTGCACATTCCCTACACCACCAGCTACTCACCCCAAGGATAAAGGTCATTCTGAGCTTCAGCGGTTTGAGCTAGTAAAGATTTTTATAAAAACTCACTATCTTGATTTGTGTGCAAGTACTTTAAAGTTCACATATTTCTTATTTGAACTTTGCTGGCTGTAGTCATTTCATCCGCAATCAGCCTGGATTGGTTCTGCTTATTCAGAGCCCATCAATTACAGAGGACCGGACTGGAGCACACGCAGCCCATCCATTGGCTTTGCCCCAGGCTAGCCGATTTATCTGACATTTAATAAGGAGTTTTAGATTTTGCAGTTTATCAGAAGAGCACACTGCGAGTGCGGGTGAGCTAGTGAATCCCAAATAAGTGGGCTGCTCAGGAATCTCTTCCCTGCAACCTGCTTTGTCCTGCAGAGCTGCGCTGCGTGATAGAGCCTTCTCCCCCTTCCTTTGCTGTAGCTGTACTTTCTTTCTTTTCCTAAAATTGTTTTATGTGGGTGTTTTAAAATCACTTTAATGTTGAGAGACCAACCATGGGGAGAATTCCAAATCAAGCTTTAACATAATTGGAGAAACTGGAATTGCAAACTAGGATTAGGAAGCTCCGTGTGATGACAACCATGGACGTGATGACAAGGACCCCGCCCTAAAGGACCACTCTGTGTGGTGGCGAGCAGACAGGGACAAAAATAACTTAAGTCCAGGCACGCTGAGCGGAGCTGAGCTGAGCGCTCCAATTGAGGCATAAAGAGCATAATGGAGATGTCGGGGGCGGGGAGGGATTCCTAGTCCCTCTGATTTGCACCTTGCAGACATGGTTCAGACCATGAGCACATGTGCACATTCGACTGCATGAGGAACTCCGAGGTTTTAGAAAGCTGCTTTCCCATTTCTTTTGAATGTTAAGACTCATGCATGCAATGCTTTCTCCCTTATTATGGTAAATTCAGTTTTCTTGGGCACACCGTGTACGTTTAACCTGCCTAGCTTGGGTTTCCATCACAAATGCTCCTTCCGACAAAAGTTTCACTACACTTAAGGACACTGGTTGGGTTGTGAAATCTTTGCTCTGATCATTCAGGGCATCGTAGTAGGAAGAAGTGAATACTTCATTGCTCTTACCACCTAGTTTCTAAGTGTTTCTTCTCTGGGATTTTCACTATCATTTTAGATCTTTCTACTTACAAATTCAGTACATGTACCGACAGCAGTATATGAAAGTGTCTTTTTCACTACACCCTCACAAGCGTTATTTATTT
>NW_007733076.1:46263-58820 GCF_000696425.1 Galeopterus variegatus | reverse complement strand
TGCATCACCCCTCAACTGCCCCATCCAACTCCAGGCTGGTGCTGACTCCTGCAGAAATTTCCCTACTGAGTGTCAGATCTGTGGGTGCAGCTGCTGCCTGCACAAGCTCCTTAGATGATCCACAGGTGCCCCAAACCCATCACCTCCTCCCCAGATCTTTTCTTCCTGTGTTCTCCATCTGAGCTGGCACTACCTGCGACAGATTCCTCCCTCTCTCTTCTCTCTCACATCCAACCAACTACTAAATCCTGAGATTCCATCTCAAAACAACCTTCCATTCCACCTGTTTGGCCCCGTCCCAGGTGCCGTGTCCCTGAAATAGACCAGCAGAGCTCTCTCCTCAGCTGGTCTCTCCAACCCAGTTCTTGCCCCACTTAATCCATCCTCTACACTAGCCAAAGCCACAGAGGGATTTTTTTTTTCCCCTTAAATGGCCAATCTGATCTTGCCATTTGTCAGCTTACCACCTGAGCAGTTCCCCACCGTGCTTGGGATGGAACACCTCCTCCCCATCATGGCACCGAAGGTCCCTAGATCCCGGTCCATCTCCCACTTTTCCATTCTCCTCTCCTGACCTGGGCACCCTGGGCTTCTGCCAGGACCTCAGACCGCTGCATGCACTCACACCCCCAGGCCTTGTACCTGTCATCCTCTCTGTTTGGCACAATGTCCCCCTGTGTTACCTGCACAAGAAATTTCCCCTCCTTGCTCGTGTCTTGACTTGGACATCACTTGCCCCGAGAAGTCCCATCGCACCTCCCCAGGTCAGCTCCTCTATTACCTGTCTCTGAGCAGCCTGCTCTGTCCTTTATACAGCACCTGCCCCGCTGCATTAAAACTGCCTGTTCACCTGGCTGCTACCCACTGGACCACACCCAACAAGGGCACCTCAGCACCTGGCACCGACCCTGGCATAGAGTTTGAATCAGATGAAATTGCCGATTTTTGACTGACCATTTTGACCTATAAAAATAACCATTTCACATGGCTCAACCTAGACTTGTCATTCATACATTTTTGTTGAATGACGATGTAAACACAGTGTCTTTTTGTTTTAATTAGGATGTCTGATTGTCAATGAGAGCAGACTCTCTCTTAAACAGTGTCAACTTTGGAATGTAAATTTAACTGGTCACATGAGCTTCACAAAATGGGTATTAAAGGCCCAAACTGAATTATTTTAAGATCAATGTGCAGCATCACAAGGAAAAGACCCCATTCCCTCGGCTCAAAGTTTCACACCTGAGCAGCATGGAAGAGGCCACCAAAGCGGGAAGGGAGTGGAATTGTTCAAGGAGAGTCTCAGAGAGAACTCACCGGCTTTCATGGCATTTATGTCATGGATTAAACATTCAGGTGATAATATTTCACAAGTTACATGTTTGTTTGCAAAATATTTTTCCTCTAGTGCAAACATGCTTTGTGAATAATTACTTTAGACATAAACTTTCATTTTCAAGATTAAACATTTCCAGTGGCCATGTTAGTCTATGGGAGATTTATTTGACTTCTGAAGATGCATAACTAATTGTCTGGTTTCAGCTGCCGTTCTCACCCTATTCCACTTGCTGAGAAAGTGTAGATAAGTGGAAGCGCTTTTTCCTTAGATCTTAGTTAGCAAGAGGCTGCCATCTATAGATCCTTGACCCAATTACACACTGTTCTAAGACTGAAACAGCACAAGTCTGTGGGCTTTTAAAGTAGTTTTATACTCTCAAGTCTGAGGATTAGGTGTAAGGTTTTTAACAAGCTTTTCCTTCTTGATTTGTTTTATTTTGAAAAGGAGCTCAAAGTGCTTCTTGCAAGGAAGACTTAAGGATCATTTAGCTTCCCGTTTTGCAGATAAAGAAGCTGAGGACTGCAGACATCAGAGGACTTGCTGGCAACGTCACACAGGACGTCAGGGCAGAGCTGGGACCTATCCCCAAGCTGAATGTTGATTCTGTCCTCAGGCATCTCTGCCTTCTTGATACAGGGAAACAAGGCTCTTGGCAGAGAGGTGCAGAGGGGTGCAGGCACGGCAAGTTGAGTCCAGCCCAAGGTCAATGCTGTAGAAGCCGGGTTCCCCGACCAACCCTGTGGGAAGGTTTTGCATTTCAGAATGTGCCTTCTTCATAGCAGTGACTCAAACCCCTTAGTCTTTTAGGCAAAAATAATGATATTAATAGTAATAATTGCAGGGTTGTTTTCATGAAATGCCTTTGTACTTAGGAATAATATCATGAAAACAGCAATAAAGTTATCTGCTTCTAATTAAGGAAAAGTGGGAAGACAACACAACTTTAAAAGAGTGCATTATACAGAAACAAAGGGGTTTGGGTGCCCCCAGCTGCCCTCAAGTTTAAATCTACTGTGTTCCGGCCAAAGCTGAAATGCCTGCTCCCTGATGGTTCCCAGATGCAGGGCCCGTCAACAAAAGCCTGCTTGTTCCCGGGGACTCATGCCTTGATGCCTTTTCAGGGAGAGGTTTGGAGGACACCAGTCACCTGCAGCTCACCTGAAGATGACACATGAAATGTAGCCACATTCGTGCCCCTCCCCATTCATGTGTTCCGCTGGGTCACTTTTTTTACCCTGCCTGAAAGTTGACCTGAGATGAAACTTGCTAAGGCAGGAAGGACACTGAACACACAAGGCCAGAGGTCACCACAGGTGACTCAGGGATGGCCCTCTCCACTCTGGACAGCCCGTCATGGCTGCTCCCACACTTCCAGCCCTCAAAGGGCCATGGCCCAAGGAAGGTGCTCTGTGATGAACGCAGAAAAACAGATCACCATAGCAAGATCTGTGTCTTGGCCGAGGTAAGCACAGAGTGGTTTCTCTCTCCCCGTCTGAGTGAGTTACACTTTCCAGGTCCTTCGTGGTGGTGAAGCTGTCCCTGGTGTCTGTGTCTCTGCCTTGCCTGCAGGTCCTGCCCATCTCTGTAACCTGGCCTGTCCTGACTCTCCGGACCTTTCTCTTGCCATGCTGCCTCACATGACATGGTCCCAGCGCAGTGAATGGGCCTGCCTCTGCCTCCAGATGCCCCCTCCCCACTCTGCCTGCTCTCTGCTCCTCTGTCCAGACACCCCTCTACCTCTTCCCTAATATCCTCACTCTGTATGTTCCCCACATCCTGCTCATCCCTCAGGATCCAGGGCAGCCCCTGTTCCTCCAGGAAGCCTTCCCAGCCACCCATTCCTAAGTGGGATAGTGGCCCCTCTCTAGGCTGCCAGACTCCCACCAGCTGTGTCCCTATTTTAGCTATTACCATTCTGTTGTCTAATTCTGTGACGGTGTGGCTGTCTCATACAACATCGCGATCTCTTATGGCATAAGCACTGTGTGTATTCATCTTTCTGTGCCCCGGGTAGAGCCAGGAGCTCACGTGCAATATGTGTCCGTGAGTGTTTAATGGCTGAATGCACGCATGGGGTGGCCAGCACACACCCCAAAGGGCCTTTCTGAGCAGAGACAGTGTCAGGACAGGGTATCTTGTATCCCAAGATGTCACATTTTGATAGCTTAGGGCAGGGGGTGGCAAACTTTTTTTGTAAGGGCAGATAGCAAATATTTTAGGATTCGTGGGCCAAGTGGTCTCTCTTGCACCTAGTCAATTCTACGATGTTCTGCACAAGGAGCCATAGCCAGTATGTAAACAGATGAGCATGGTTGTTCCAATCAAACTTTATTTAAAACACAGGCAGAAAGACAGATATAGTACACTGGCTACAGTTTGCCAATCCCCAGCTAAAGGCTTGGAATGGAACCATCTGCCGTGAGTGGATCTTCCCTTCTCTGCAGCCTTCTGGGGCTCCAGGGCAGGGCAGAGGAGTGTTTTGCACTGGCTGACTCTTTCCTTTTCTCTGGGCAGTCACAAGAAAGGCCTCAGAGCCTTCTTCCAGCACTCCCGCTAGCCTGTGCAGGACTCCCCGCGTCCCGTTGTCCACATAACTGCCCCATGCGATGACCCAGCCCCACTAGGGCTGGGAGAGATGTGCCGGGGTCAGCTGTGGCTCTCTGGGGTCTTTCCCACATGTCCACTCAGTGGACTACCTGTCTTCTTCCTCCAACCCCAATCCTGTCCCTTCCTGCCTCTTCTCATAAGGATGATGACAACCCCAGAAGAGTCCTCTCCAACTAAGACTGCATCACACAGCACGGCCAAACTTAAAACAGCAGCGGCACAGATGTTTCTCATGAATCTGCAGTCTGGGCAGGGCTCAGCGCTCCTTTGCTGTACTTGGCAAAGCTGGGGTGGCTTGAAGGCTGGGGGCTGGAATCATCTGGAGGCTCCTGCCCTCACTGCCTGGCCCCCAGTAAAAGGGCAGGATGTGGAGCATCTCTCTCTGTCTCTGTGCATTTTCTCCATACCATCTCTCCTGCATGGTGGTTCTGGGGTCACTGATTTCCTAACGTCAGCCCAGGGATCCCAAGGTGTATGTCCCAGGAGAGCCAGAAATGTGTCACCATTTACAATTTAGCCTCAGAAGTCCCATAGGATTACTCTGGCACATTCTATTCACTGAGGTAGTTACAAAGTCCTGCCCGGGTTCAAGAGAGGTGAAATAAATTCCATGTCATGATGGGAAGGAGTGATATTCTAGAAGAGAACGTGGGACCAGTTTGGGGGATATATAGAATCTGCTGCATTCCTATACTGAGCCTCTACTATGTGCCTGGCACTGTGCTTGTCACTTTGCTATTGAATATGCCATCTTTTTAATACTTCTGAGAAGTCAGTATCATTGTACCCATTTCACAGATGAGGAAATTAAGGTTTAGAGAACAAGCAACTTGTCCACATAACTCCTCAGAAATTCCTGAGCCCAGGTCTGTCTGGCTTCCAAAGTCCTCCCTGCATCCCCTTGAGTCCTTATTCAGCTGCACGTAAACTGAGCTTCGGGGTTCCCATTGTTTCCAGGTCTTTAGGCAGTTCCCCAAACAGGTACATTCTTGCAGAGTCTAAAGGAGGGAACTTAGGGTCTGGGCTTCCTTCCCTAGCTGGGCTCAGCTGCTGCTCAAGGTAGGAGGCAGCAACAGTGACACTGGGAGGTGACACGTCTATTAATTAATTCACCGTGACAAGTGACGAGTTGGTAATTACGGCTGGTGTTCCATACATTCTCCAACCCCCTTGCGATTCCTGGTGCCGAGTTTCATTCTCAGGAAGTCATTGTCCACAAGGAAATCTGAGAAGCCGGCCGAGCGGGCATCAGGGGAAACAGCAGCCTCACATTCCTCTGCTCTTTTCTCCAAGCAAATTGGCCGGATCAGGACACAAAATCCCACTGTCACGAGGAGGACCTGAGCTGAAGTGCGATTCCTACACGCGGGGTGGCTGGGAAGTTGTAGGTCCCCAGAGTTCATCTCCACTCATATTTAAGCTTCCTGACACATGCCAGCTTTCAATTTTAATCTTATTTCTAGTATTTTTAACACCTGCTAAGATTATTTATTCTTCTCTACTTAATTATTGTGGCTTTAATAATCAGAAGACTTTAAGGCTAGTAAAGCTCAGGATAATTATTATTATATTTTATTTTTTTATTTTTTTAAAAGATGACCGGTAAGGGGATCTTAACCCTTGACTTGGTGTTGTCAGCACCACGCTCAGCCAGTGAGCGAACCGGCCATCCCTATATAGGATCCGAACACGGGGCCTTGGTGTTATCAGCACCGCACTCTCCCGAGTGAGCCACAGGCCGGCCCTATATTTTATTTTTTTTTATATAAAAAAATAAAAGCATATTTTGGCTTTGGAGTGATAGGGTCAGACCACTCAAGACCCTGAAGATAAATCATTTGAGCAAGTCTCTGTTGTGCAGAAATGTTTCAGCCTGTGTCCTTCATACTTCCATGTGGAAATGTCCAGTCTTAGTGCCTCACCCAGCATGCTGAGAAACTCTCACACCCAGGGGTTGCAACCTGACTGCGGGCACAACTTGTACTGTTCCCTTTAGCTCTGAATGAAGATCAGGAGGCAAACCGTCCGCTGTCAACTGGTCTCTGGGAACATGTGGGCGAGGAGCCTGGCATTCAGGGCAGCCTCCTTCATTCATATGACAAGTCCCCTCCTCGCTGCTCAGAGAACTGGGGCTCTGTCAGCACTGGTCCCAGAGCCCTTGGCTCACAAAGCAAGCATCAACTCACTGGAAAACCACTTCTAAGCATGGGAGTTTTAAAAAGATTTATTTTTATTCTTTTTTTTTTTTTTTTTGGCAGTTGGCTGGTACGGGGATCCAAAGCCTTGACCTTGGTATTATAACACCACACTCTGAGTAAAAAAAAAAAAAAACAAGAACAATTTTATAGGCTTTCAGAGACACCAGAATCCTCGAAGACATCTTGTTCAGCCCCTCATTTCACAAATGGGGAAAACGAAGCTGAGAGAGAAGTGACTCGCTCAAGGTCACCCAGCACTTTGGGATGTTGCTGCTGAGACCAGGGTTTTGACCACTCTGCTGCCTCCATCTCATTTGGTCTCCATCTGGAGGCTGGCTGCTCTCAACTTCTGAGTCAATGCTCTTTTTTTTGGCCCAGCGTCAGCTTAGTCAGCTGCAGCTCTGAACATTTTCCAGATTCCTCCAGGACTTTCTGGGCCACCAAAGACCATGGTAGCAATTCCTTACACTGGCCTGCGACTTCCCTGTATTGTCCTGTCAGGTCCTTCTCTCTTTCGTGCTTCCATTGGAGGCACCTGGTGTGTGGCTGCAGAAGTGTTTTGAGCCGTGAGCACGGGGACCACAACCCCGCCTCAGTGCGCAGACCCTGGGAGCTGCAAAATCTGTGTTTCGCTGATGACTGGGTGGAGGAAGCCTGCCCCCAGCCTGCCCCGTTCCCACGCTTCTCTTCCAGGACAGCCGTTCCGTTCCTGCAGTCAAACTCTCCCCCCACACGCTCGGTGTGGCCGCCAGCCTGCACCCATCCCCCCTGCCATGCCCCCAGCCCTAAGTTTGGTCTTGGACTCCCTGAGTCTTAGCAGAAAGCCCAAGATGTGATTCAGCTGGCCCTGGTCCTTAACAGCAATCTCATTTTCCCAATTCATGCAAATTGATGATGATGATGATGATGATGATGGTGATGATGGCAATGATGAAAACAGGTCCTGTGCTAGGACCCCAGCATCTGCGGGAAATTCCCGGCATCCTTTCCTTGAGTTACTGCCCTTTCATATTTCCCACCAGGCCAGCATTTCTCAAAACCCAATCCTCACGTGTAATCTTGGTCTGCATTAGAATCACTGGGGATTTTTAAAAATGCAGATTCCTGGGCCCCACCTAGGACCCACCGCTTCAGACTCTGTGGGGATGGAGCCCAGAAATCTGCACTTTTGGCTCCCCCGGGTGATTCTTAAGCATCTGGTGCTTCCCACTGTGCACTTGGGAAAGCTGGGGGAGTCACTCTGTCTGCAATGGTACGCCTAGCCCCGCCTGGCCCAGAGCAGGGATAATAAACTATTTGTCGAATAAGTGAATCCACGAGGCTGTATCCCTGAACTTGATCACAAAAGGGGTTCTATTAATTTGGGGGCTCCCCCACCCCATCCTCCAAGCCGCACACCTGCTGCTTAGACACTGAGAGCGGACATCGCAGGTGACATCTCCCTGTTGCTCACAAATGCTCCCTTTTTCACCTGTCCCTGAGGTTTGCTCCTCATGTTTTCATCCCCGGACTGAGACCTTCAGCATGTTCTCTGCCCCATTAAATGTCCACATTTACGGNCAGTCAAACTCTCCCCCCACACGCTCGGTGTGGCCGCCAGCCTGCACCCATCCCCCCTGCCCTGCCCCCAGCCCTAAGTTTGGTCTCGGACTCCCTGAGTCTTAGCAGAAAGCCCAAGATGTGATTCAGCTGGCCCTGGTCCTTAACAGCAATCTCATTTTCCCAATTCATGCAATTTGATGATGATGATGATGATGATGGTGATGATGGCAATGATGAAAACAGGTCCTGTGCTAGGACCCCAGCATCTGCGGGAAATTCCCGGCATCCTTTCCTTGAGTTACTGCCCTTTCATATTTCCCACCAGGCCAGCATTTCTCAAAACCCAATCCTCACGTGTAATCTTGGTCTGCATTAGAATCACTGGGGATTTTTTTAAATGCAGATTCCTGGGCCCCACCTAGGACCCACTGCTTCAGACTCTGTGGGGATGGAGCCCAGAAATCTGCACTTTTGGCTCCCCCGGGTGATTCTTAAGCATCTGGTGCTTCCGACTGTGCACTTGGGAAAGCTGGGGGAGTCACTCTGTCTGCAATGGTACGCCTAGCCCTGCCTGGCCCAGAGCAGGGATAATAAACTATTTGTCGATAAGTGAATCCACGAGGCCGTATCCCTGAACTTGATCACAAAAGGGGTTCTATTAATTTGGGGTCTCCCCCACCCCATCCTCCAAGCCGCACACCTGCTGCTTAGACACTGAGAGCGGACACCGCAGGTGACATCTCCTTGTTGCTCACAAATGCTCCCTTTGTCACCTGTCCCTGAGGTTTGCTCCTCATGTTTTCATCCCCGGACTGAGACCTTCAGCATGTTCTCTGCCCCATTAAATGTCCACATTTACGGGAACAGCACAGGGGGTTTTGGGGACCCCCAGGCAGGCCTTCGTGCTTTTCAGTTCAGCCCAGTTGTGGGGGTTCCTTCCCTGTCTCCTCACTCAAGTGACCTCATTATTTTCCTCTGAAAATAAAAATTGTCTGCTGCCAACCACTCAGCCTCAGGCAAGAGCCCTCCGGCTACGTCCTGAGGTTGCTTCAGCGCATCGTCATTGTCCCCTCCTTTCTTCCTGTCCCGCCCAGCTCCTTGCACCTGAGAGGCCACTCAGGTGTTTTACTTTCTCCCTCGTCTCTGCCCCAGCAGCCATTGCCCCAGCCTCGGATTTCTCTCTTCTCTTTCTCTCTTTTTTCCTTCTTCTCTCTTCCCTTCTCTTGGTTAATCACTTGGGCTGGTAGGACGGGCTTTTCAAAGTGCCACCACATTGGTGGTCCCAGCACCAATTCCTCAGCAAAGCAGCCCCCCAGCCCCCTGGCTCCCGGCTTTGAGGTGGGAGGAGGCTCCTTCCTGTCCACTCAAGATGGCTTTCATCTGCAGAGATCGCTTCATCTCCTTACCCGCTGCCACGGCTCAGAGCTGGCACGATGCTTCATGTGTCGTGTTGGGTTTAATGCCCACGTGCCGAACATTTCTCACTGCATTAACTTCACAGCGCCGGCCCCTCTAAAACCGAGCCAAACGGGCAGACCTTGTCTTTGGTTTATGGAAACGCAGTCACTGTACAAGAAAAACTGGCTGTTTAAAAGCTAGTTAAACATCGTATAAATTATTCACATCTTTCGCTACTACAGCCCTTCTAAGAGCATGTCGCTGGATATCCCCTGCCAATCTGCAGACCAGATTCTCCTGTGCCCCCCAACTTATGCCTGGTGACAGGGCAGGGCCTGGCCCTTCCCTGCCCCGGTCTGTGTTCCCACCCAGCACAGCAAGCTATTTAAAAACATTTTTTTTCGATCAATTCATGTGAGTTATATGTCTAATAAACGACACTGTGAAACTGAAGCATTCGTGCATTTTTGAGCATTGATTAGAGGCAACCAATTCTTTCGACAATTTTACAAGTTCAAATTTAGTATGACATTCTTCCTTTGAACCCTTCAACACCTTAAACGGGCAACACATACACATTAAGTTATTTAAGAAATTATTAATGTCTCAAGTTAACCAAAGTATTAATGCGATGGTTTAATTCATTTAGTTATTATCTGTATCCTTGTCCTCATGCCCGACTTGGGCTACCGGAGAACACACATTGAGGCCTCTTTGATTAAAGTAGAAGCAGCAACCAGAAGAAGAAACCATCTCAGGCCACTCAGAACTGCGGGCCTTGGGTTGCCAACCACACGTCAGGGGCTGGTTGGGGCAGGACATGAATATTGCCCCAGGTGATAAGATCCTCGCCCCTGTCTGCCAAGCTGAGCTCTTTTTATTTTTTTTATTTATATTTTTTCAGGCTAGTTTTTCACTCGGGGGTCTAGAAGGATATGGACATTTATTCTGCCAAAGCACCGTCTGTCTCCAAAGTGAGTTGCTTGTGTCAGTACCTGCACCCTGAAGGCATTGCCTTCCCCCTCTGCTGTAGCTAAAGCTGTCCACTCTGCCCTAAGGGGGGCACCAACAGGCCCGATGTGGGTGTGAGGACAGGGCAGCCTTGCATGGAGACAGAAACTCAGAGGTGTGGGGCAGGGCGAGGGCATCAAGCTGGCTGGTGGCCAGAAAGGACTTTGGGGACAGCACTGCAGGGTGGGGCTGCAGGGCGGTGAGAAACCGAGGTGCTCAGGAGAGAGCCAGGCCTCGGGAGTGTGGGGTGTGGTGCTGGAGTGCTCCAGAGATCCCTCGCTCGGCATCTGACAAAAGCAGGTGATTGTTTCTTCTGCTTATTGTGGAAAATGATCCCCCCACAACCCCCGGTGAAGAGCAATGGGGCCCAGAGGAAAGGGGAGGCTGGGGAGATGTGCAGGGGACGGGCAGTGCTGGGGGAGCAGAGAGGACCAAGAAAGCCCGGAAGACTAGGGTTTGGGAGGTGAGTGGAGCAGAGACCAGGAGAAGCTCAAGTCCATGATCACATTGCATCAGAGAGGCCTTGACCCTCATGGAGGTGCATGCAGTGACCCTCACTGAGGTGCGTGCAGTGAGTGCTGAGAGCAAGCGCCCCTCTCCCCCAGGCCCCAGACAACGCCCACCAGAGTGAGGCCGGCCTCCCCACACAAGGCCTGGGCCTGTGTCTGTAAAGTTCTCCTGTCCCCAGTACTCACCCAGCCCACAGCAGGTGAGAGATGACAACTGGAAGCATGTCCTTGAGGATGCACTTCTCTAAGTGTTCCCTGTCATCTGCTAACCACCCGCCTGGAATGTTGCTTCTTCTAGGAAGCCTGCTGGTTGGGTCTCCGTGGTGGCTCTGACCCTGGTCTCAGTGCTGCAGCGATGAACGCTGGGATCCCTGCCCCCTCCAGCCAAGGCATGCCTCACTGCCCTAGCACTGCCTGGGCCCACGTGTCTTGTCTCACGGGGGCAGTTGGGCAGCCAAGGCCTCCACAGCCAGCTCTGCCCAGTGTTTGGTGCAGCCCAGATGCCGAAGTTGCACAGTACTGCACAGGCCACAAAGATGGCACAGGGCACTGGGGGTTCCCCAGGTGGGCCTCAGAAGCCCGTGAGGAGCCAGGCTGAGAGAGATTTTAACTCAGAAACCCTCTCCAGGCCTGGATCTTCACCTAGGAAGGGAAGAAAACGGTCATTCTGCACAGAGATCCAACAGTCAAGCGGCCATCAAAAGGGTCTCATTGCGCATTGGGAACCCTCAACATGTGGATTTTTCTTCCTTGCAAAAAATCATGGAGAGAAAATCTACTTCATAAGTCCCTAAATCTAAACCTCAGCCAGCAGATTCCAGCCAGGCTAGGGGTTAATTCAGGATTTATAAAAACCGCTCCAGCAGAGAGCCTCTGATGAAGGGATCAGTCAGGAATTCATAAAGTATTTAGTTAGCTGCCAGAAGTACCCCTGCCCTCCCTTTCTCGTATGTTAGAATTGATGCAAAGTTTCCGAGACAAGCCTGCGATTGCGGCTGTCACCAAACAATGCCATATTTCTTTTCTTCTCTTAAATTCTAGGGATCATTCCCTGTAAGAGGGCAATTTGTCTGTCAGGCAGGCAAAACAGGGGCCGCTCCCCGCCCTCATTAAACTGACAGCACGGTTATTAGCAGAAAACGAAGCCAGCCCGCCATGAAGCTAGCCACTGTTTTATGGCGAGAGCCAGGGAGATATTTTCAGTAATTAATTTGATAAATATATTAATTATGAATTGAGTTGACAGTACAATCAGATTGTCAGCCTTCCAGACAGCCTCTTGTGATAAGTAGCTCTGTGATGAAGTGGTTGGATTTCAAGCCTGTCATCCTGCAGGGCAGTCCCTTATCACCCGTCTGCCCATTCACTCTGTAATTTCCTGCGCATTGTAATTAAATGGTAGCTTTCTGATTGGAAGTGACTCCTCAAACTTAATCTCTCTTTCTCTCCAAGCACGGTGGGGGAGGGGCACAAAAAAGCCCTTTGTTTCAGGGCATTTTTTATGTTAAGAAGCAGTGTTGCTTCCCCCACTCCTTTAAATGAACCTATCTCCTCCTGAAGGGCACAGAGGAGGAGCCTTGTTGAGTTGCTCCCGAGCCTCGGAGGGTCCAGGCAAGAGTGAGGGGCAGCTCCATGTCCAGCTCTGATGGCCCCTGACTCTGCCGCCTTGGGCAGGTTGTACGAAGTTATACGATTGCTTTCTTCAGCCAGAAAAAGAAGGGGTTGGCCAAAATGATCACACAGGTTCCCCCAGGCCTGAAATCCTGAGATCTTGTGAACCGAGCTACTCTGCAGGCTCCCCTGGCCGGGAGTCCTGGGGAAGGGAGGGAAGGCAGGGAAAGAGAAGCGAGCCAAGTGTCAGCTGTATTTCTCTAGGACAGGTCATTCGGGGAGTCCCTTGCCAGCACTTTTTTTTTTTCCTTTTGGTGAAATTAATTATGAACACTGCCCGGG
>NW_007733076.1:17439-46010 GCF_000696425.1 Galeopterus variegatus | reverse complement strand
ATGTCCAGCTCTGATGGCCCCTGACTCTGCCGCCTTGGGCAGGTTGCTTTCTTCAGCCAGAAAAAGAAGGGGTTGGCCAAAATGATCACACAGGTTCCCCCAGGCCTGAAATCCTGAGATCTTGTGAACCGAGCTACTCTGCAGGCTCCCCTGGCCGGGAGTCCTGGGGAAGGGAGGGAAGGCAGGGAAAGAGAAGCGAGCCAAGTGTCAGCTGTATTTCTCTAGGACAGGTCATTCGGGGAGTCCCTTGCCAGCACTTTTTTTTTTTCCTTTTGGTGAAATTAATTATGAACACTGCCCGGGGTCATTTGACTCCGGAGATACATGTCAAGATAAAATATTTCAGAAACACTTATATTTAATAATTTAATATGGTGGTTCACATTTGTGTGCAACAAAGGGAATTATTGGTAATTGCAAATTTTAAAGAGGCAGGATGAAGCCCAGCAAAGCTGGGGACCATGGGACAAAATCAGGAAGGTCACCAGGGGTCTTTGCTCGGTAAGACCCAAGGCTTGATTTTAAGATGAGGAGTGACATCGTTTGTGTGCCTTGTAAAGAAGTCAACTCCTGGAACCTCCGAGGGGAAATGTTTGGGTGTCCCAGCTGGACAGAGAAAGAAAGTGAGTCAGTCCTTGGGGAAGGGAGTTTTCAAGCTTAGAGTCATAGAAAGTCTGTGACTTAGACTCAGAGAGGCCCAGGGCTGTCCCAGGCCACAAAACCCCAGTGAAGATTGACCTCCCAGGCCAGTGACCTAGGACATGGGTTTTGTGGAAAGAGCAGCAGCTTTGCATGAGGTAGGCCCTGTCATGTGCCCAAAATGCCTCAGTCTCTTTGTCTGTAAAATAGGCTAGTAAACTACCTACCTCAGATCTGATGTGAAGACTAAATAAATAATGCATGTAAGGTGCTTTCAGAACAGCTTAAATACAGTGGAAGCTAAGTAGTTATCAGCTATTGCTTTGCTAATAATAAATCTCTCTGAAGGTGGGCGATATGATTATTTCCATTTTACAGATGAGTAGCCAAGGCACAGAGAAGTTAAGCAACTTGCCCAAAGTTACCCAGCTAGTGAGGGGCAGAGCTGGGATTTGAACCCAGACAGCCTGGCTCCAGGGTCTGTGCTGCCTGCTGTGGGAGGAGGTGAAACCACGTGTGCTGAAGTAGACCATGAAACAAGTCTATGGTCCATTTCACCTGGTGGGGAAAACATCCAAAATTCACCCCCTGCCCCTGGGTTTGTTCTAGAGAGAAGATGCTATCATTTCCTTTGCTGTGACTGCAGTAACCAGTAACATGCCTGTGCTGGCTAATCAGAGGACTTGCCCTCTGGCTTTGGAATCTTGCCCTGAGTCACACAGTAGGAAGGACAGTGGCTTGGTGATCAGGAGACCCACCTTCTAGCCTTGGTCAGGTCAAGTCCTTCTCTGAGGCTTGATTTTTCCCCAAGACTTTTTATAATTTGACAGTCTCAATTTCTACCATTCCCCACTTCCCCTAAACCTCCTTAGGCCGTATTCCTAGTGCATCCTGGCATAAAACTGGTGGCTCTTACCCAACATCCACACACCCACCCCCTACATTGCCCAGCACCCCTTGCAGTTAGATTGGGGCCATGTGACTTGCTCTGGCCAGTGGACTGTGAGAAGCCACAGTGGCCGATGGTCTACAGCTGGGCCATATTTAGGAAACGCAACACCTTACTGGAAACTCACAGCTCTTGTCTATCACCTGGAAACCATGGGTGGGCCCACTGTGAGCAGAGAATAGGGGCCACAGCACTGGGATGGTTGCTCAGATGCATGAGTTGGGAAGCCCCTTGTTAGGCTTCCCACCCTCTCAGTTCCATCCACCTGAATCCACCGGCACGTAACATGAAAAACAGAAACAAAAACAAAACCCTGGAAATTGCATTTCACTGGAGGTGAAGCCAATGCATATATCCAAATACCAATAATCAAGACAACTATCTCACATGAAGTAAGAAAATGATCACTCATGATGGAAGCTGATTTCTATTCATCTCTTTCATGAGCAAATGCACGCTTATTTTTTTCTGAAGTTCCAGATTGCTGTCCTTTTCAAAGAAAGCTTAAGTTCTTTGAACGCAACCAGAGCTGAGTATTTTCCTTTGTCAGATCATACTTGAATCTATATTTTAACATGTTTCCATTACATTTCAAAGGGTAGACACGATTGCTCTTTGGAAAAAAAAAAAAAAGTAAGACCAAAGATAGGGTATTGTCTGTCATTCCATCCTCCACCCCAGAAATGTTCTCATCAGAGCTCGCTGGGTGTCATTTATTAAATCCTGAATGATGAAGCATAAGCTCCTTTATTTTATACCAGGAGCGACTGGTAAGTGGATGCGAATTGATTTTGGAGAGGATACTAAGTGATAATCCTTCCCAGGTTCCCAGTCAAGAAAATATACCTATTTGAGGAAATTTTCAACTTGGGTTTGAACTTGCTGATGACTTTCTAGAGTCCAAGTGGAAACTATGGAGCTTTTGTGTGCCTGTCAGATGTCTTTGCTTAATGCCGAGGGAGGAATGATAAATATGCAGAGCGCTTTGATGTTAATACCAAACGGCCCTCCAAAGGAGCCGAGGAGAAGGCGGTTGACACGGCGGTTTTCATCCCTCGGCAGGGATCGAATGGATGCTTGAAAATAAACGGCACCTGCGGAGAAAGTGCGTGGTCTCTGATTATGTCATCGGAGCCTGTGCTCCCCACACGAGCTCAGGGCCCGGGCTCAGAGCTCCGCCTGGCAGGAGACTGAACGTGGGCAGAGGATGAAAGGCAGTGGCACACTTTGTTTTACCCCATGTGCCGGGGAGCCTTTCCGATGAGCTGGGCAGCAGTCACTGAAAGACGCACGGGAAATGGAGGCTAATCTTCTGCAGGTGGGGATATGAAAGGAAAAATACTGTAGACATGAATAGAGAACTCCACCTGGCTCAACTACCTTCCCCGGGGGGCCTCGGTTTCCCCATCGGTAAAATGAGGGGGCTGGGTTTCATGGTCTCTAAGATGCTCTTATGTACCATTGGTTAAGAAGGGGAAGTTGCCAGACTGTCCCTCATGTTGGGGTGGGTCAGGGCTGGCTTCTGTGGAACCACCTGCCTCAGCCCCTCCCCCTCAAGTCCACCCTACTTCCCGGGGTCACTGGTGAGGGGGAAAAGCAAGAGGGGGGGGAGCCAGGATATCACAGGGGTGCCATGCAGAAGTCATCCTGCTCTGTGGGAGTCCAGGGCTCTCTCCTTTATCCAGGAGGAGTTCTTAGGTCTGGGGAGAAAGAAGGGTTTGGGGCGAGGAATGCCACCAGCTCAGGAGTCAGGAGACCAGCTTCAAACCACCCACCAAACCTGTCCCACGTCTTCAACATGACACCCAAGGCAGTGCCTTCACCTGGTCCCGTCTCCCCATCTGGGCTGCATTATGACTTCAGGGGCCCTAGGCACTTTTGCCTTCATGGACCTTTGATCCATTAAAAAAATACTTTTTTGTTTTCCAACTATGTTGGTCTAAAGATGAGTGTAATTCAGGCTGTGTTCATTAACATACATCCTTTATTCTTATATTCATTTATTTCTTCTGATTTTAAGAGAAATGAAAATGAAACCATTTTCTTGGACCCTCAAAAAAGTGTCATGGGCCCTGTGCCTAAAGAATATGTCACCCCTGCTCATTGAATTCCCTAAGAAGCCATCCCCCTGCAGAAGCTGCGAGTCCACCCTTAGGATTTGCAGTCCCAGTGACTAAAACCCTCCCAGTACTGGCCAGAGGAGCAGAAGATGGGAACTATTTGCCCCGCTGAGTTGTATGATATGAACTTGGCTGAGAACGAAGTTGGGGCCACGCTGGCCTCAGAGCACAGCCCAGCCCCGGGCAGCCTGCTGCAATAGGAGGGTGAGCCAGTTACTTGCTCTTGGCCTCAGTTTTTTAATCTGTGAAATGGGACTCATGCCATTGTGTCTCACTCGATCAGTGAGAGCTGTTGTTGGAATGTCACATGGGTGGTGACCACAGGATTCCTATTTCCCAGGAAGTCTCAACATCCATTTGTTCCTACAGTCACCTAAGTGCATTTACATTTGGTAGACCACAGGATCCAATTCTTGATGCAGGGATTACAGGCTCAGTAACTGCTCAGCTGGGGTTGACACCAAGACAAGGGGTATTTTTGCTTTTCTTTCTCCAACAAGAAATGTTCCAGGCGAATCAACTGGAAATGATTATGTGGGGAGTAGAAGCTCTGGGGGCCCTGCAGAACTCTTCCTGTTATTAGTTCACTGGCAGCAAACTTTTCCTAAGTCAGCCAGTCTTAGCCCTTAAGACACTATGTGCAACTCAGCCCTGAATCCAACTGAATAGGGGTCTGAAGGCTCCTGTGATTTCATGCCGAAACAATGTCTTAAATTAATATTTTCTTTAGTTCAAAGGCTGCCTTGCCTTTGGTTGAGTGTTCCTGCCACAGGGAACCAGGGAGGGACCCTGACCTAAGGGTCCCACCACGTGGGGACAGAAGCCCCACGCACACATCAATAATGAGAAAATATCTTCCCTGGCAGCATGAGTCTACCAAAAATGTTTTACACCCGTTGAGCACAAAAATCAATTCTGAAGTGCAGTATATCACAGCCCATAAATTACACGTCTGGTCAAAAAAGTGGGAGGAAAAGAGCAGAGGTAAGGACGAAGCAAGTTTCCGCTGAGAGAGGCGACCGCGGGCCCAGCCCGAGCCCTCCCACATCCCCCACACCGAAGGTGAACGTCAGCAGCCCGGGTGGGTGGCAGCATGCTCCCCCAGGGGACAGACTCCTGCCTGCATCCCCGCCCCAGAACTGCGGTGAGAAAAACCGGAAAGGGAAGGCCAGGAAGGCGGACGTGGGGCTGGGATGTGGTGCATGTGGATTTGTCCTTGTGCACAGGGCCCCTGACATGGAGCAGTCCTCGGAGCCTGCTCAGCCCACTGCCTTTTCTTCTACCTTGACTGCAGGCTAACTCCATAGAAAGGCAGCTGACCGTCCACTACCCCCACCCCCAGGTCTCTGTGATCAGGGTGTCCAGTTTTTAATCGGGATACATGTCAGGAAGTGCAGACATTATTGAGCAGCAACCAGAGGAGAATGGGGCAGGTGTGCAAAGTCCTTGACACACACCACAAAGCCAACTGGCTTTCACGGTAACTGATGGGCACCCCCCTGTGACACTTTCCAAGGAGCAGCTGCCCCCACTCTTCGCTGTCCCCATCAGGTGCTGCCAATGTGGGTTCCTGGAACTCAGGTCTCAGGGCTCCTTGAGCACCTCCACCAGGCTCCCCACCCCTAGCTGCTGCTTGCCCTGCCCTCGGCTCCAACAGATGCCAAGCTTTCCAGTTAGGGCCCAATGCCGTCTTACCATCACCTTCCACCTTCATGGCAGCCTATTTCAGCCAGTGCCTCCCCAGCAGCCCCACCTGGGGACATAGTCACTCCTGGTGACAAGAGGCAGCCCTTTCTGAGATGCAGGACATGTGCCTTTGTGCACTAAATTCCTACCTGGCATCTCAGTGATTGCTCCAAAGGCTCATTCAATTCTAAAACCAGAACGAACCTTAGATGTTGTCTATTCTGACCCATTTGTGGCACAGAGGGTGAAACTGAGGCCCAAAGCAGGACAGTAACTGTTCAGGATCATGGCTGAGGCAGGTCTAGGATTAGAATCAGCCAGCCTGAGTCCTCCCCAGGGCTACTCCCCACTTCCCAGGGGAGGGTAGCTGTGTTGGGATAGCTGTGAGCTTGCCCACTAGGGGAGGAAGGGATACCACCCAAGACCACCCAACATCCCTCCCTTTCTGTTTTCAGCCAAAGAGATTCACAGCCAAGAGGCCGCCTCCTTGATGGAATGGAGATTTCCTATTGGTACCAGTTTTCCCTAAGTGAATGCCCCTCTCTGACCGTACTGACCAGGGTATAAGTAGAGTTCAGTGACACATAAATGCAACCCGTTTCCTGCCTGGTGACTAACTCTTGGCTGGGTGGAGTCTCTGCATATTGGGAGGAAAGGAAGTGGGGGGCAGGGCAGAAGAGCCATCACACATCTCTGCTCACAGTGCAGGGGCTGCAGCCACCTGTCCTGGCCCAGCTCAGAACCGACCATGTGTCCTGACACTGTGAAATGTGTGTGACCCCCTTCAAGGGGGCTGCAGCTGAAACAAGAACTTTGCTGCCTGCCTCTCTTCCCTGAATGGTGTCATCCCTGCTCCACAGGCCCACCCAAAGCCCCCAGGCCTGCCAGGGGTGGCTTTGCACTGACAGGTGCAGAGAGAGATGCTCCCTCTCTTCCATGTCCTTCCTGCAAGGGACCAGGTGGCCAGGCCTGTGCTGGACACTGACATTGTGCAGAGAGCAGGCTCAGCCTTCATCTCCAAGGGACTTGAGTCTAAAGAGGGGCCTGACAGGTACAAAAGAAAGGGTCTTAAAGTTCTCAATTCTTCCGTGTGGCAGGTATTTTCTTCCCATTTCATTCTTCATTTTCTTGTTCAATCAGTACTTATCAGGAAGCATCGTGTGATACGTCTACTACCTTCCTGGAGCCTGTAGTGCCCCTTCTCCTCCCTGCATCTTCTGGTCACATCCTGTGCTCGAAACCCACTGCAAATGAGCACCCTCCAGCCCTGGCAAGCTGTTGTCTCTCCAGACCTTCACACAAACTGACCCCCTTTGCCTGCACCACCCCACGCCCCTCCTCCCCCCCAAACCTTCACCTGGCAAACTCCAAATCATCCTTTTGAGACCCAGCTCGAAAATCCCTTCCTGCCATCCTGGATGCCCTGGCGGAAGCACGCTCCTGGGCTGTGCACGTGATCAAGCACTCACTGTGCCGTTTCGTAACTCTTTACTTATAAACCTGACTCCTCCCCCCCAAGCCTGTGAGGGCCGGGACTGTCTGCAGCCATCTTAGTACTTGCAGGGCTCTGTGCAGAGCCTTGTGCACAGTCATCTCTCTCTCCACGTTACTGTTGAGTTGAATATTCTACAGCACACCCAGAACTCCTAACCCCCACCTCCTTCTGCTCTGGTGCAAAACAAACACCAAATTCAGTGTGTAAATGAGACAGTGATCCATTGACAAAGAGAATGTGCATGGGGGTGGGGGCAGTGAAGAGTGAGGACTTGAAAAGGAAAGAGAACCCAGAGCCTGGGTCCCCACTACAGGGTCACTTTCTCCAGGTGCTGTGCATCCCGAGGACCTCAACTCCATAGATGAGAAAGGTGCTCAGGGTCGGAGGCTCCATGCCTCCTGTGGAACTGAAGCCACCTGGGGAGGTGGCGGCTCTCTCTCACCAGTCAGAAGTTCAGCCCCTCGTTAAAATGATCACCTCCTCCATCCCCAGGTAGCCCCGATGTCTGCTAGAACCCCTCCCAAGGCTCACTGACAGTGCTCAGACCTAGAAGAGCTTAAAGACTTTTAACTGATTAAATGAATGAGTGACTGATTAAGAAATAAAATCTAAGATGAAACAATTGACAAAGTAAAATTATGATTCTGTCATGTAAGCATATAGGAAAATTAATGCATTAATGTCTGTGGAGCCCCCAGGATTTCAGAAATGGGTCAAGCCACAGAAGCCACCAACCCCTCATTTTAAGGCTATGGAATCTAAAGTCCAGGCAGGTTGTGACAGTCCCCCCAACACACAAAGTCAAGTTCATTCATCTGCTTGAATGAATGAATAAATTTTCAATAAATAAACTGATGTTTATCGAGGGTTTACTATGACCAGGCACCCTTTTGCTCATGTGGTTACATCACTGAATAAAACACGCAGGAATCCAAGTGCTCACAGAGCTTCCATTCCAGCTGGGGGAGATAGACCAGAAGCAATAAACATAATAAATTAGTAAATAATATAATATGTTAGAAGGTGATAAATATAATGGGGGAAAAATAGACCAAAGCGAGGGGACTGGGAATGTGTGTGGGGATGGGGTTTAACTACTGTAATTTAAATAGGGTGGATAGAGTAAGTAGCCCACATTGAAAAGGAGAAATTAGAAGAAAGACTTTTGAGGGAAGTGAGAGAATTTGTAGTCCATTACCTTGCAGGTACATCACGAATGTTAAATGAGGTAATGTATGTTAAATGAGGAAGTGCTGGGGATGAGGAGCTCACAGCTGTCATTGCTAGAAAGAAACCTCCAGTCCAGGGGAGTTTCTGCTGCTCCAGAATGCAGGAAATTGTCACAAACTGTGGAGGGTCTGAGATTTTATCCTGCTTCCAAGTCAACAAGTTAGTCTTTCAGTTTTATGAATGCTGGCAGAAGACACAAGACTCCTGGGTCAGAGACAAAGGACAACTTATATTGCTCAGCTCAATAGCAGTAGCCAGAATATCAGCACTGACACTGTTTCTCTAAGGCCTAATTCCCCCAGGGCAATGTGACATGGGCTGGGTGATGGGCTGCATTACAAGATAAGAGCACCAAGCTTAGGGAACCTGGAGCTTTTATAATGGGCAATAAGCCTACCTGAACTTACCCCTGAGACAGACATTATCTTATACTAGTTAGTTAACAAACTTACCCTTTGCCCTGGGTGGAGACACTACCTCTTCCAAAGTTGTTTGCAATAGAGACACCCTTCAAAAGAGTCTGGAAAAGAGGCAGTCAGGGCCTCTGCTCTGGGCAGAAACACAAGACACCCATGCATAATTATCTCTCAATAGAGACTTAAATAATTAGACAGCAAAAAATATACGTAACAGAATCATTATTAGTCTGATGTTTATTTGTCTCTTGGGAACTCTGGGATGGGTTGGAGTCCAGGCTCATTACTTAGGGACTGCTGTGTTTCCCCATGTCCGGGAGGCAGTTTAGTTCTTGGCTCTGTTTGTAGTACTGGCTTTGACTCCCAGTTCTACCACTTTTCTAGTAGTGCCACGGGCAATTTGCTTAGCAAATTGGGAATAATAATGTTACTCACTTTGTTAGAAGGTTATTGAGAGGACCGAATGATGTCATGTCTCAACACTGCTTAGCTCAATGCCTGGCACGTGACAAACACTTGGTCAATGATAAAGATGATGGGGTTGATGGTTTTTCACAAGCAGAAACATGGGTTATAGGAAACCAGCTGAAGATTGGTGGCCCAGTCAGGCAATAAACTGTGACCCAGCCCTCTGATGCCAGAGGTAGGAGATAGAAAGTGATTCCTTTGGGCCTTTAGGATTGATCTCTGTTTCAGAATTTAATGTCCCCAAATTTGTTTACACATGTCTTCAGAAATCATGTTACCCTCAAAGCCTGAACAAGGATTCTTGTTGTTTCTAGAAATCTCTTTTAAAATCTCAAAATCAAAGGGTATAAAATTGTCCTTAGATACCACATCGATATGTGTGCTACTGAAGATTAAATATGTCACGCAGACCCCAGAGCAGACATACATTTTCCATAAACCATAAGAATATAGAGATTCTATTTGGGTAAAGAGTTAGTGAACTCAATATAACTAAACATCTGCTGTGTCTATTATGTGCCAGGCAATGAATGTAATGGGCAGTACAGTTGCGCTAACAGTGTGCCCAACGCAGGCTCTCCCTCAATGAGCCTGTAAGCACCTTGGACCCATGATGCATACGGAATGCAGAATGAAAATGCCGTACAGAGGATTAACCAGGAGATATGCAGGGAGAGAGAGACAGAAAGAGATTGAGACTGTCATAAGCAGATCATGGATGGCACCCTGAGGCAGGGGGAGGGGGACTTCGGCATGGCCTTGAAGAGTGTGGTTTATCAGGACGAGCCACCTCTTAGAGTTGATCTGGATTCCAATCCTGACTCTACCTCTCTGACCTTGGACAAATGATCTAATCTTTAACTTCTCCAGGGCTTTCCCCCCACTTGTAAAAAGAGGATGTTAAAACCGGCCTTGTAGGACCTTGTAAGAGTCAGTGACTAAAATAGTTCCCTGGCAAGCAGTGGGATCAAAGTGCATTTAAAATGGTATCTAAAAAAATCATGGGCAAGAGTCCTGGGAAGCAAAATCCCAGATGGACGTTTACTGGGAGTGCTCTTGGAACCACACATGTGAGGAGCAGAGGGTGCAGGATTGGGCAGAGGGAGAAATTGAACTGGGGTGCAGAGGGAACACAGGACTCAGTCCATGGCAGGGAGCTCTGCAGCTGGGAGCTGGGGGCTTTCAGAGGAGGGTGGGTCTTATGCCATCTTGTCAGCCAGTCACTGGCTGGGGACAGCCCCAAAGAGGGGATATAACCCTAGACAAAGCAGCTCCCTTGGCAGAGGGAAGCTCCAGGAGAGGGCCTGAGCTGTGAGCCATCAGCTGCCAACACCCTCAGCTGCTGGGGAGTGAGCGCCTCGTGCTGAAGGAGGATGCAGGTGGCACAGCACGGTGTCCACTACAGCATGTGGTGCAGCAGGACAAGCCAAATATATCAGAACAAAAGCCACTTCTCTCAGAGTATTTGATCACTTCCTATGAGGCCTGGCCAGACAGAAATTGAGAGGTGCCTTTCCCATTAGAAACAGGAAGCCTTGCTCTGCTCTGAAGACGCAGCGCTGGGCTGGCTCTGTGTCACCTGGGAGGCTCCCAGCTCGCCAGTGCTCCTGAGGACAGCCAGCCCCCTCTCTCCTGCCTAGCATTATTCTTACTTGTGACCTTTTTATTTTCTTGAGAGGATCAAACACAGTAGAGTATCAAATAGCCAAGTGCTACTTCTCAAAGAGAACTGGAAAAGCCCAAGAAAGCCCTAGAAATCACATTAGCTCAATCGCAGGCCCCATTTGCAGTGCTGGGTTTGATGGGTGATTGGCTTCATCCAGGTGGTCAAAGCAAAGGTTGTTCAACACGCTGCAGAATTAAGGCAGTGCTGGAAGCCAGCCGGGGCTAGCCCTGAATCTCACTTGCTCCAGAGCCCAAGGCTTCTGGAGAAGTCTCTCGCTCACTTTGAGTACCCAGCCTCCTTCCCCTGACTCTCTCTGCCACTGACATTTAGAAATTTGAACTCTCCCCCTCCTGTCCAACTGAGCAAGGCTCAGGGGAATTCTGGACTTCAGGCTAGTGTGCCCAGTAATCCTACCCTTCAAGGACCTTTATTTGCATGGAGTATAAAGAGAAGTCCACTAACTGCTATTAATAATTAAACAAACGCTCCGAGTCTTCCTGGAAACGCTCCACAGTTTCTTTTACCCAAGGCAAAAGAATCAATGAGGACTTTTTAAAAATGAAAATGAACCCAGTTGTTATCTCTGATTTTATGGGTGCCAGAGTCTAAGGTATTTTGGATTCACACTCGGCCCGAAGGAGGATGTTTTGCACAGTTTCTCCATCCCAGCACCATTGGGTTAATAGGTAGCAATTTGTACAGAGCGGGACACTGGCAATAAAGGGCAGTTCTTAAATAGGGAAATAATGTGGGCATTTACCCACAAAGAACTAGATTACCCACAGAAAAACTTTTTATCGTTCTTTACTGCAGTTCTCCTGCAAGTTAACAATATCTCCAATGTAAAGAAATCTCTCCATCAGAACCTCCCTCAGGTGCTCTAATACAGACCCCAGTTGGGATCCTAATGCAGAGACAGACATTGCCCCCTTCATTTCTCATGCAGTAATCATGGATTAATGAAATGGGCAGCCAAACTTTTGGGCTTCTGAGAATGTGCTCAGAGTACGTATCAATATCTAGCTTTAAGGGTGCTCCTTGGAGGATTCTGTTAATAAGAAATATTAGAAACAGCTCGGATGCCCAATAACAGAGAATACGTTGTACAGATTGTGGCAGATGTATTCATTAGATGCTTATACAGCCATAAAAGATGATATTGCCGAAGCGTATTCCATGGCATGAAAAATGTCTACAGGGCAAGCTACGAAACACCACGTATAGTCTGATCCATTTCTGTAAATATATGTACCCCTGTGGCTGCACACATATATACACGGTCTGCAGTGTGATCTAGCACATCATGGTCATTTGCCCTGAACAGTGAGATTCCTGGTGAGTTCTATTTTCTTCCTTTTTTTTAACTCATCTTTTTTATTCTAATTTTTCTGCGACACACATGTATTTCTTATGTCATTAAGAAATGAAGTGTTATAAAATGAGTGCCGAGGGGAACGGGGTGTCCTTCCTGTTGAAATGTGGCCTTTCGACACAAGGATCAACAGTTTTTCGTGTCCCAAAGCCCCAGCCCCTCACCAGCCCCACGCTGCCTCCTGTGAGTTCCTCAGGCCGAGGAGGCCACGTTTGTGTATTAGGGTCGGGAGCAGCAGTGTGGCCAAGGGGAAATTTGTTGTAGACCTGTCTCTACCTTCCGGAGTGAAAGCTGGAGTCTGAAACTCCATTTCTGTGATTCCCAAACTCGGGACCCTTCAGGAGCACTCAGTGACATTTAGAACATCTCCCGGGGTCTCGCAGGGAGGGTGTCCCAGTGCCTTGCCCCCAGGGCAATGCTGTCCCGTCCTCTACTATTACCATCCTCACGGGGTCTGCATGCACAGCACAGGGCAGGACGGGCTGCCCGCCCAGAACTCACATAGCCTGCTGGATTCCAGGGCTCTGTGACATTCTCTTGCTGGTGAGTGTCCTCCTGAAGGCACTCACGTGCCTCTGCTGAGGGCACAGAGCAGGGCGGGCGCAGCAAGGGCTGTTGGAGGCGATGACAGTGGCGGCTATCTGCAGATCTCGCTGTGGCTAAGGTTGCGTGGTTTGCAATTAGACGAGAGGTCAGGGGCCTGGGAGATCATTTCCTTCAGCAGGTTATCATTTGGGCAAAATCAGAGGCTTGTCAGGCTTGGCGCAGGCTCTGCCTGCTCTCTCTGCCCCGCCTGCTCCTGTCTAGATGGCCCTGGCACTGTGTGCCACAGAGACTCTGGCTGCCGACCCCCTGGCGGACCCCCTGCTGGCAGTGTTCTCTGACCCAACTGTTCCTGTTGTCCAGTGGTCCTTTCCTGGAGGTGTTTTCCCCAATCACCACGCCCCACCCAAGTCCAGAGCCCCTCATCCCTCCCTCCTGCCACGTATCACAGTTTGTGATTATACATTTATTTGTACCATTATTGGTCACTGTTTTCCCAATAGACTATAAGACTAGGTTATATTCACAATTGTCTGCCTGGCATCTAGCACAGAGCCTGGGCATACTAGGCTCTTAATAATGAGATGAATGACGAATGAATGAATGATCAACACGGCAGCCACTGCTAACATTCTGACCTTGAGACTGGCACCAGCTCTCCTGGGCATGAGTTTAGGTTCAGCAGATCTTAGCTGTGCGACTGTGGGCAAATTGAATGACTATTCTGAGATTGTTTCTCCATCTGTTCAATGCAGATGCAAAGAGTACTTTTATCACAGGACTGCAATGAAGATTAAATGAGATGATGCCTGTAAAGTGTCTGACACAGAGCAAGCAGGCAACGAATGAGTGTCTTCATTATTAATCTGTCCTTTGAGCCTCTTCCAGCCAGAGCTGGGGGTCACCCTTGGTTATAAAATCCCTTGATGTCCCCGTGGATCTGGGCCTCTCTACCTGCCTGTTTGTCACTTTGTCCTCCCTACTTAGTATCCCCAGGTTTGGGGCATAGAGGAGAAGGAAACTGGCCCCCTTTGCTATAAGAGGCTCCACAACTGCAGGGGAGAATCCAGTTTGCTGGATTCCACCTCAGCATCATATCTGGGATGGCAGTGCAGGCCAGCAGCCTATCAGAGTGGGGAGCTGCTCCTGCAACCTCACCTCATGGGACCCCAGGCATTGCAGGAAATGTGGCAGGGGGCTGCCCCTGCTCCTGCCTCCCAGGCCAGGCACCACGCAGTGTGGACTGCTGCGGTTCAGGAGAGATCCAGGTGGGTTTTTGTTTCAATCTGGACACTACCATGGAGTGGAGCCTGAGAGCAAAATCAGAAACTGGATCCAGACATGGGGACACAGGGACATGGGGATCAGCTTCTCTGGCCCACTAACAATTGGGTGCATTTAAGAGCCTGCATCTAACTCCTTGTTTCTAGTGGGGCTCAGAGAGGTAAACACCTGCTGTGGGCCACACAGCTGTAAGTGGCAGAGGCAGGGCTTCCAACTGGTCTGTGTGATTCCAGCACTTCCCCTAAGTTACATGGCCTCTATGATCAGTATTTTCACTTCAAGTTTACCTGATTACCAGTTTTCATGACTTACGATTGCACAGAGGGAAAATTTGTACTTACAGTGTTCAAGTCACCAAGTTTCAAACACCAGGTCCTGGCTGAAGTGCCTCATATACAAAGACGAGCAAGACTGACTCCCCACCGATGGAATCAGGCTTTACTAGAGAAGCTCTATGTCTAAGCCAAGTATCACCTCACTCAGAGGTTCCTACAATTCCATATGGTAGACACTTTATCTCAATTTTATTCGGCCAGTATTTTTTGAGCACCTACTATGTGCCGCCCAGTGTGCTAGAGGCTAGGGATACAATTGTGAGCAAAAAATTAAAAAGACATGATGCCTGCCCTCACAGGACTTAGAGCAGGGAGACACATTAAATAAACACAGGAATGAATGAGTTAATTGTCGCAGCAGGAGAACAGGGGGTTCGTGCTATGGGGAGATGGGAGGAGGCTTCTCTGTGGAGCAGACATTGAGCCAAATTCTGGAGGCTGAGCAAGATGTAACAAGAGGGAGGGGTGGGCAGAGCATTCCAGGTTGGGGGAGTGGGATGTGCAAAGGTCCTGGGGCAGAGGGTGCATGCGAGGTCCTGCTAGAAGGCCAGAGAAAGGAATGGAGAGAAGGGGGCAGTGCAAGGGAAGGCAGGATGACCAGGTGGAGGAGTGTGGTCTTTATCCTCAGGAAAATGGGAAGCAACCTCAGAATTTCAAGCCAGGCAATGACACAATTAGATTTCCATTTCCAAAAGATTGACCTCATTACAGAGTGGGCTCCAGATTGGAGAGGCAGGTGGGGAGTGGGCAGACTGGTGGGGGTTGTTGCCATGGTCCTGATGCGCAGAGGTATAGCCTGGAGTCAGCCGAGGGCAGGCCAGGTGGGTAGAAGATGGTGGGGTGGAGAGATATTTGGGAAGAGGGGCAGACAGGACTTCATTGGGGATTGGGTGCAGGGGGTGACGGGGTGGGAGCATGTCAAGGATGGCTGAGACGTTTCTGGTCTCAGGGCTCAGTGAGAGTAGGTGCTAGTCAGTGAGGTGTGCAAGATGACCAGGTTAGAGGGGAGACCATGGGTCCTTCTTTGGATATGTCAAATTTGAGGTGTGGCTGAGACACCCAGAAGAAACATAGAGTTGAATATATGGCCTGGAGCACAGAGGCTGGAGCAGAGTGGCTGGGAGCCACATCTTAGACGTGCTGGTCACCCCAGATGCACAAGGTCACCTAGGAGTGGACGACGACACGTGAAGAGCCAGGGTGCATGAGGAAGCCCAAAGGACACAGCATTCAGGAGAGGACGAATTTGCAAAGGAAATGAGAGAGACCAGAGGCAGGAGTGAGCGGGACACTCTGGAGGGCAAGGTAAGGGTGGTCAAGGGACGAGTGACCATGACCAGCGAGAGGGAAAGTGAGGACTGATGAATGGCCATTGGAGAGCCTAGTGAGAAGCAGTTCACGACAAAGCCCAAGGCTCAAGGAGGAAAGGGGACTGACACAAGTCACAAGCTAAGAACAGTTGACTGAGACTCGAGCCCAGGTTTCTGATGCTCTTTCCAGCCCCCGCAGATGAGGATCTAGGCAGGTGCCGCGATGTGTCTACCAGGAGCCATAGGGTCGGTCTTAGTGTCTCAGTGCAAATACATGCCCCATCTCAGCGGCTTACAACAACACGGGCTCCCTTTTGGCTCACATTAGGTGTCGGCTGATGGTCAGCTGGGCCCTAGACCCCTCGTCTGCTCGTTCAGGACCCAGGCTGAAGGAGTGGCAGCATAAACCCGTCACAGGGTCAGAGGGGAAGAGCACACAGTGTGACAAGTGGGAGCCATGAGGCTGGGACGAGGGTGGGTCTGGGTGACCTTGTCTCAGGCCGCACCTGTTGAGGTCTTGTGCTGCCTGATGGGGCTGTTCTTGCTGGGACCTGTTTCTCTCTTAGATAGGTAGAGGGTCATTCTAATGCCCGTAGGTCACGACCTCTGGGTAACACTGTTTCACGCATCACACTCAGGGAGGCTGGAATTTGTTGCTGAGTTCATATTGGTTTTCTCTTTTGTTTTGAAACGCAAGCCCGGAATTAATTTGAAACTGGGTTGACTCCCTCCACATTTGGGCTGGAAGCAAACCTGAATTTGCATAGTCCATCCAGCCGCCCCACAACTCCACCCTCTTCCTGCCCTGTTAGTGCTTTTCAGATTGAGCTGCGCTGAGCCCTGGGGGGTCTGGATAGGGGTCATTGCTGGAGAAAAAATAGAGGTATGGGGGCTTTTATCATCTACTGTCATGTTTCCATGAGAAGGGACTTTAACCTCCTCCCCACGGTGGGCCAGGGTGGAGTCCAGGAGCGAGCATCTCTAGCTCCTCTCTCCACTTCCTCCTCCTTTCTCTGAAGCAGCAGTGGCCGGGGGTGTCGGTGGACGCTGATGTCCACAGGCCATTCCCAGGCAGGCGTCCTGCACTGAGCCTAGTGGGCAGCCTCCAGCTTTGTCTGCCTCCTGCTGTTTTGGTCTCTTCTATCTGCTCAGGCATTTTGGCCACTTGTACAGAAACTAGGTGGGACCTGCAAAGAAGGCCTCTCCTCTCCAGGGTCTCTCCTTCAATCTGACCAGGGAGGCCAGGCTAGCGGGCCTTGCTGTCCTGGCTGCCTAAACTATGGGCACAGGGAGGGTGAGCCAGTCGTGTTCCTGCATCCAGCCTGGGGAGCCCTTGGGAAGTCACCAGCACTGTGGATAATGAAGACACTTGAATACCAGGTGGCCCCTTGGGTCTGCCTTCTACTAGTTAGACTAAAGAGAGGAGGGGTGAAGAATTTGCACCCCAAGCTTCTGGTGGACTGGGGTAGGTTACAGCTACACTCTTCTTATTTCCATGTTATATTTTTGTTCAAAAAGTGGTCGCCCAGATGAAAAGTTAGTTTGCAAGCACGCTGGGCATTTGTGGTATGAGTTTAGCACCTGGTGGAAGGATGGGAGACTTGGGTTTTTTCAAAGCTTAGGTTTAGTTCTCTTCCAGGATCTGAGCTTGGGAAGGAATAAACACCCTTCAGAACCTTAGAAGAAAGATTTATTTTAACACCTGTAGGAATATTTTGATTTCTTCCTTCAGTAGGTTTGGCTCAGCCAACTGAAACAGTAGTTAGACTATTTTTAATCATGTTAATAAGAAAATCATCCTGCCCAGGAAAACAGAAAAGAGTTGTCTTTCTTTACTGTGCCTCATAAAAGTAGCTACCATTTTACCCCCTCTTGTCATGTGTTAAGTGACTCACAAGCATTATTTATTTAGTCTTCCAAGCAACTAGATAGGCACATTGTCTTAGTCTGTTCAGGCTGCTATAACAAAAGACCACAAACTGGATGGCTTATAAGCAACAGAAATTTATTTCTCGTAGTTCTGGAGGCTGGAAAGTCTAAGGTCAAGACGTCAGCAGGTTCGAAGTCTGGGGAGGGCCTCTACCTGGTTCATCAATGGTACCTTCTCACTGTGTCCTCGTCTGATGGAAGGGACAAGGCAGCTCTCTGGGGCTTCTTTTATAAGGGCACTAGGTTTCCACATATGAGTGGGTGGTGGACACAAATATTCATATTATGGCACAGGTGTAATTGTCTTATTTCACACCTGAAGGTACTTTGGCTCTGAGAAATCAGCAAGATAACTGGTTTCACTGAGGGGTAGGGGGAGGGTTGGGAATCAGGGGAGAGAAATACAGACACTGTGAGAGGTACCGCCTTCTCTCAGAGAACCGACCACTGGGTATAGGATTCCTTGACCAGCAAGGGTCTACTTGCTAATTTTATAACTAGGAAAGAAGAGGCCCAGGGGAGGTGCCAACATTTCCAAGGTTGAGAGTGTGGCAGCAAGTGAAGGGTCCTCCCAGTATCTGTTCCCACAAGGCAGATTGTCCCAGCATCCCTTTCATATATGGCTATGCAACTAATCTGGCCAATAAGATGTAGGACTTCCAGAAAGTCTCCTTAAAATAGAGGGGGTTATGCCTCTGTTTGCTTTCTTAACCTTCCTCCATCCTGCTGCCCGAAATGCTGAGCTCCAGCAGCTGTCTTGGGCCAGAAGGACTGGGACATCCCCTGGGAATAGAGGAGAGGGGAGCTAGAAAGAACCTGGGTCCCTGTTGACTTTACTAAGATGCCCTGAACAGGGCCTGGACTCCCACCTGTGGATTTACTTTATGTGAGAGAAATAAACTGTCTTGCTCTTGTGGGTTTTTTGGTTCTATACAGTTGAACTTGCATAGAGTTAATGGGGTCCTTGAATTCCTGTAGGGACCTTGACTAAGTGGCAAGGCCTTAGTAACCCATCATTCACATGCTAGTGACCCTGATATAACCAATTATCCCCTAAAAATAGCACTATCTTCCCTAAGTTGAACTGTTACCACTTTCTTTTTCTAAAGAATACCAATGCTCTTTTCTGCAAAATGAGTCCAGTGGAAAGTCCTAATAAATATGTTCAAGCAAGTAGCTCTAATATACAACCTCTCTTGCACACCTGTCTGCAGCTCAGATTCTGCCCCCAATGTTCCTGCCCATGACCTACTTTACCACCCACCCTCAGACAGGATTCAAGATTCCCGTTCTTTCTTCAGTAATTATGCAGAAATGGTGATGGGGCAGGAGGTTTACTATTTAAGGGGGAAAATATCAGTGTGAAACCTACACTTTCTATGCCTACATAAATTCCAGAGGCATTAAAGAGTTAAATGGTTTTTAAAAAATAACATCATAAAAAGGGACTAGAATAGCAATAAATATTTATCAAAATTTTTGTATGGGGAAGTATGTCTTAGATCATTTTCTGTTGCTATGACAGAATACCACGGACTTGGGTAATTTATAAAGAAAGAAGTTTATTTAGCTCATGGTTCTGGAGGCTGGAAAGTTCAAGAACATGGTGCTGGCATCTGGTGAGGTCCTTTGCGCTATGTCACAATGAGGCAGAAAAGTGAGTGTGTTCGCTCAGGTCTCTCTTCCTCTCCTTATAAAGCCATTAATTCCATCAGGGGGGTCCCACCTTGATGGCCTCATCTAATCCTAATTACCTCCCAAAGGCTCCATCTCCAAATGCCACCAACATATAAATTTGAGACTGATAGTCAGCTCTGTACCCCACAAATATGTATAATCAATTATGTTTCAATAAAACAAAAACAAAACAAAAAAAGAAAAGCAGAATTTCAGCAACATAAAACAACAGCAATAATAAAAAAACAAATTTGGGGATTAAGTTTCAAACACATGAAATTTGTAGGACACATTCAAACCATAGAAAAGTATTTCCAAGTTTCAATTTAATGAAGAAAAAATAAGAGAGAGAGAGAGATTCAACTACAAAAATTAGAAAAATTTCTATATGGCAAACAAAACCAAACCCAAACCAAAACTATATAAATTTAAGGAAAAGATTCTCCAAATATGATAAAAGGTTACTAGATTTAATATATCGTAAATTCATTCAAATTGATAAGAAATCACCATGATATTGACAGATGATCGGGAATATATATATATATGTATATATATATGTACACACACACACATATATATGTATATACAGACACATATAATTATCCCACCACCAATAAAAATGAATAGTATACATTTTAAGGAAAAGATTCTCCAAATATGATAAAAGGTTACTAGATTTAATATATCATAAATTCATTCAAATTGATAAGAAATCACCATGATATTGACAGATGATCGGGTATATATATATGTACACACACACACATATATATGTATATATATGTATATACAGACACATATAATTATCCCACCACCAATAAAAATGAATAGTATACACTTTAAAAAATATATTTAAACTTACTAAACAATCAAATAAATAAAAGGTAAAACATTAAAGAAATAAATTTTAACATGTCGAGTTAACATTTTAAAATGAGAATTATGGGCTTGGCAAGGGTGCAGAGAAATGGGAAATCTAATACTGGTATAAACTGGCCCAACCTTTTCTTTTGGAAAGCAATTTAGCAATATCTAAAGCATCTATATCCATTAACTCAGAAGTTCCACTTCTGGGAATGTATCCCAAGAAAGTAATATAAAATGCAAAAGGAAACTTTATGATTAGAGATACATTGCAGTGTTATGTATCAGAGAAAACAGAAATGAACTATAAAAAACCTGGTTCCTGAGGAATATCTTAAAATTCCTTGGAACAAAGTGGAATATAACTGCAAGTAAACAATTTTAAAATTGCATATCCAGACCAAAAACTAACGTATAGCTCTTTGTGGGCAATCTTTTGCTGAATTTTCCTAAAAAGCTATATTGAAATGTAATTGATATACAACAAATCACACATGTTTAAAATGAACAATCTGATAAGTGTCACATATGTATACACTTGTGAGACTATCACCACAGTCAAGATATTAAATTCATTAATCACCTCCCAGACGCTCCCCTGGCCCTTTCCAATCTCTTCCTTCTGGCTCCTTCCCAAACTCCCTCATCCCCAGACACCCATTGATCTGCTTTCTCTCACTGTAGTTTTCATTTTCTAGAATGTTTTTGGAGCCATACAGCATAGACTATCATTTCTCTGTCTTCTGGCTTATTTTTTTAACATAATTATTTTGAGAATCACCCACGTCATTGAATATACAAATAGTTCAATCCTTTTCAGAGCTGAGTAGTATTCCATTGCACAGATATAGCACAGTTTGTTTATCCTTTCATATGTTGAAAAACATTTGGTTTGTTTCCAGTTTTGAGCTATTACAGATAAAGGTAATATTCAAGCACAAGCCTTTGTAAGGACACATGCTTACCTTTCTCTTGGATAAAAACGTAGGAGTGAAATGTGTAGGTCATGTGGTGGGCATAAGTATAACTTTTAAAGAGACTGCCAAACGCTTTCTCATTCCACATTTCCACCACCAGTGTATGTTGCCTCCACATCCTTGCCAATAACTGGTATGGTCAGTCTTTTAAAATTCAGACCTTCTATTAGGTGAGTAGTGATATCTCATTGTATTTTTAATTTGCGTTTCCCTAATGACTAATGACATATCTTTTTATGTGCTTATTTACCATCTATACATCTTCTTTGATGAGTTGCTTTTTAAATATTTTGCACATCTTTTAAGTTGGGTTGTTGGTTTTCTTATTATTGAATTTTTGAGTTTTTAAAATTTATATTATAGATACAGCTCCTTTATCAGATATGTGATTTGCAAATATGTTCTCCAAGACTGTGGCTTGTGATTTCAGTGCCTTTCAGGGAACAGGATTCTTAATTTCAATGTAGTTCAGTGTATCAATTTTTGCTTCTATAGACCATTCATGTTGTGTTGTATCTAAGAACTATTTGCCTAACCCAAAGTTACAAAGATTTTCTCCTATGTTTTCTGTTAGAAGTTCTACAGCTTCAGGTTTTTACATATAGCTCTATGGTATCCTTTGAGTTAATTTTTGTAAACTGAGAATATAGATCAAAGTTCATTTTTGCATATGGATATCCAATTGTTCCAGCATTATTTGTTCAAAAGTCTATCTTTTCTCCAATCAATTGTCTTTGCATCTCTGTTGAAAATCAATGGAGTATAATATATATGTGGGTCTATTTCTGCATTCTCTGTACTGATTCATTGATCTATTTGTCTATCTTGACCAATTCTACACTGTTTTAGTTACTATGGCTTCTTACAAGCCTTGAAGTTGGGCGATATAAATTTTCCAACTTTGTTCTTTTCCAGAGTCGTCTGGCTATTCTCAGGCTTTTGCGTTCCCATGTGAATTTCAGAATTGTCTTGTAAATTTCTACAAAAACATCCTTCTGGGATTTTGATTGCATTGAATCTATACATCAATTTGACATAAAATAGACATCTTAATATTGAATCTTTTGATCCATGATCTCAGTACAGCTCTCTATTTATTTAGGTCTTTAATTTCACTCAGCAAGGTGTTCAGTATATAGGACTTGCACATATTTTACCAGATATTTCTCTAAATATTTTATGATTTTGTGCCATAGATAAATAGTATTTTTAAATTTTAATTTCCAATTCTTTGTTGCTAGTATATAAAAATACATTTGATTTTTATTATTTTATCTTGTATCTTAAAAACTTGCTAAACTCTCATTAGTTCTAGTAACATTTTTGTGTATTCCATCAGACTTTTGATGAAGACAATCATCTCATCTGAGAATAAAGACAGTTTTACTCCTATATTTTCATTCTGGATCCTTTTTACTTATTTTTCTTACCTCATTACCTTGAGTAAAACCTCCAATAAAATGCTAAATAAAAGTGGTGACAGTGGTCATCTGTGCCTTGTTCCCAGTCTTAGGGACAATGATTTAATCTTTCATCATTACTTATGATGTGATCTGTAGGTTTTTGTGTAGATGCCCCTTAAAATGTTGATAGAACTTTCTTCTATTCACAGTTTGCAAAGTGTTTTTTCCTGGAATAAATGTCAGATTTTGTCAAATGCCTTTATTATACCTAGTAAGATGATAATATTATCTCTTTTTTTTAGTCTGTTAATATAGTACATTCCATTAATTGATTTTTTGAATGTTAAAGCAACCTTGAATTCCTAGGATAAACACCACTTGGTCATAACGTATTATTCTTTTTAAAAAATATATTCTTGCATTTGATTTACTGAGGTTAGTTAAAAATGTTAGCATCTAGGTTTATGAGGGATACTCATCTGTAGTTCTCTCTTCTTGTAATGTATTTGTCTGGTTTTGGTATCAAAGTAATGCTTGCCTTATAAAATAAGTTTGAAAGCACAACCCCCTCTTCAAATTTCTGGAATAGAAAACGTAAAATTGGTACTATTTCTTTCTTAAGTGTTCAGCAGAATTTACCAGTGAAGCCATCTGATCATGGAGTTTTCTTTGTGGGGAAGTGTTTAACTAAAAATTCCAATTCTTTCATACATATAAGACTACTCAAATTATCTATTTTTCTTGAGTGAGGTGTGGTAGTTTCTGTCTTATAAGGAATTTTTCCATTTCATATAAATTGTTGAATTTATTGGCTTAAAGCTACTCATAATATTCCCTAATTATCATTTTAATAACAATAGCATATGTAGTGATATTAACTCTCTCAGCCCTAATACTGCTAATGTGTGTCTTTTCCCTTTTTTTCCTGATCAGTCTGGATAGAGGTTTATCATTTTTTTGATCTTCTCAAAGAACCAGCTTTCGGTTTCGTTGATTTTGTACATGGTGTTTTGTTTTCATCTTCACGGTTTTGATCTTTATTATTTTCCTTTTTCTGCTTGTTACAAGTTTATTTTGGTCTTGTTTTTCAGTTTCAAAGTGGAAGCTGAAGTCATTTATTTGAGAACTTTATTCTTTTCTAATATAGGCATTTAATGCTATAAAATTTCCTCTAAGTACTGCCTTAGGTATATCCCCCAAATTTTGAAATGTTCTATTTTCATTTTAATTTATTGCAAAATATGCCTCAATTTCCTCTTTGATTTTTTTTTTTTTTTTACTTATGGGCTGCTTAGACATGTGTTACTTAGTTTCCCAGTATTTGAGGATTTTCCAGCTATCTTTCTGTTATTGATTTCTAATTTGATATTAGTGTGGTCAGATAATACACTTTGTATAATGTGAATCTTTTAAAATGTGACATTGTTTTATGGCCCATAATAAATTTTCTGTGTGCACTGGGGGGAAAAAAGCATATTCTGCTGTTGTTGAGTAGAATATTTCATTAATGTAAATTATGTCAAGTTGGTTGATAGCCTTGTTCAAATGTCCTATACTCTATCAGATATTGAGAGAAGGTGTTCAAGTCCCCCGTATAATTATGGATTCGTCTATTTTTCCTTGTAATTCTGCTTAGTTTTGGTTCATGTATGTTGAAACTCTGGTATTACGTGAAAAACTACTTAGGACTGTTAAGTCCTTTTGACTAATTTATCTTTTTATCATTATGAAGAAACTGTCTTTCCCCTGGCAATATTATTTGCTCAGAAATCTACTTTGCTTAATATTAATACAGCCACTCCAGCCTTTATGAAAATATTAGTTTAGCATGGTTTGTCTTTTTCCATCATTCTACTTTTAACTCATTGTGTTTTTATATTTAAAGTGGGTTTCTTGTAAGCAACATATAGTTGGGTGTTCCTTTTACCTAATCTGACACTGTCTTCCTTTTAATTAGGGTGTTTAGATCATTGTAATTTAATGTGATTATTGATATTACTGAATTTAAGTTTACTACTTTGCTATTTGTTTATTTATTTTTATTATTATTATTTTTTTTGTCTTTTTTTTTTTTTTGTGACCGGTAAGGGGATCGCAACCCTTGGCTTGGTGTTGCCCTCACCGTGCTCAGCCAGTGAGCGCACTGGCCATCGTTATATAGGATCCGAACCCGCGGCGGAGCGCTGCTGCGCTCCCAGTGCCGCACTGTTCCGAGTGTGCCACTGGGCCGGCCCAACTATTTGTTTATTTTTGCCACCTGCCCATTGTTCCTTGTTTTCTTTTTCTGCCTTGTTTTGAATGAAGTGTGTTTCATGATAATTTTATTACATTTTCTTTGTTGGCTTATTAGCTATAACTTTGTGTTGTGTTATTTTATTGGGTGACTTAGGGTTCATAGCATACATCTTCCACTTATCACATTCTACTTTCAAGTGATTATCCACTACTCCATGCATATTATAAGAACTTTGCAGCATTCTATTTTTATTTCTCTTTTCTTGGCCTTTATGTTATGCCATACATTTTACTTCCAAATATTTTATAAACCCCAGAGTACACTGTTATCATTTTTACTTTACACATTGCTTATCTTTTATTTATTTATTTTTTTCCTTTTTGTCTTTTTTTGTGACCGGTAACGGGATCGCAACCCTTGGTGTCGCGCCCGTACCACGACTGGCAATGGGATTGCAACTCTCGGTGTTGCGCCTGCACCGTGCTCAACCAGTGAGCAGACTGGTCTCTATATAGGATCCGAACCCTCCGCAGGAGCGATGCCGCACTTCCAAGCGCCACACTCTACCGAGTGCGCCGCCGGGCCGGCCCTACACACTGCTTATCTTTTAAAGATATTTAAGTCATAAGAAAAAGCATTTATGCCTACCAATGTAGCCTCCATTTCCAACCCTTACTGTTCCTTTGTGTACCACCATGTTTCTATCTGGTATAATTTTCCTTCAGCTTAAAAGGTGTTTTTGAATATTTATTGTAGTTTGAGTCTAATGGTGTGTTTAATTCTTTTGGTTTTTGTATGTCTTCAAAAGTCCATTTTGTCTTAAATTTTGAAAAATATGCTTGTTGGGTAAAGAATTGTAGGTTGTCAGTTTTTTCTTTCAGTACTTTAAAGATGTTGCTGCCCTGTCTTTTAGCTGGCTTTGCTTGCAATGAGAAACCTTCTGCCATCTCTGTCTTCGTTCTACTGTATGCATTGTGTCTTTATTTTCTGGCTGCTTTTAAGATTTTTTCTTTATGGCTGCTTTAAAGCAATTTGAATATGAGATGACTAGATCTGGTTTTCCTCATGTTTCTTGTGCTTGTGGCTCATTGTGTTTCTTTTATCTGTGGGTTCATATTTTTTCATCAAAGTTTGCAAATATTTTGACACTTTTGCTTCAAATATTTTTTGGTACCTTTTCTCTCTCCTTTCCCTCAGAGACTCCAATTACATGTATATTTGGCCCTTTGATATTGTTCCACAGTTCACGGATGCTCTGTTAATTTTTTGTTTTTTCCTCTCTAAGTCCTACTGGGGTAGGGCCCTACCCTTATGGCTTCATTTAACTTCAATTACCTCTTTAAAGACTTGTCTCACGATATAGTTACATTGGGGTTAAGGCTTCAACATATGAATTTTGAGGGGACACAATTCAGTCTATTCAGTGTAATAGAGAGAATTAACCCTAGACCAATTGTTTTAACCTCCAGAATCACCAGGAGGACTGATGGGCCTTGCCCCCAGATTTTGTCATTAGTAGCTCTAGGGTGGGGCTTGGATTTTGAAGTTCTGATAAACTCCCAGATGGTGTCCATGCTACAGGTACAGAGATCATACTTTATAAACCACTTGTGGAGACGTTTAAGATAACAATGAGCTGTGTAACAACAAATTTAAGACAGAGAGAATACATAATTTTCAAGAGTACTTTTAGATTTAAATTTAAATGAGCAGTGCACATTTCAAATTGACTTCAAAAATTTACATTTTTAAAAAATAAGAAGGAAGAAAACAATTTGCCTTGAGAAATCTCAGGAATTACCAAAACAAGCAAATCCATATAAGCATAATTCATCCTATTCAATGTCCAGTGCTTACATATTTTTAAAAGCTCCATTAGAAACATATAGCTAAACAAGCCTAATCAAAGTGAAGGTAATCACTTCTTTGCTGGTTCTGCAATGATACCTTCATAAGCACTATTAACAGGACAAGAAATACTCAGTCTTGACGTTGGATTATTATTCACAATTTATGTTGTTTTTCCTGAAACTTAACTCTTTTTGCAATTGGCTTTCACTGGACAAGGACACTGCATTACTGTATTTTTTTAGCCAGATTTTTTTTTTCACCTGTGTGACAAAGTATGCCAGATAAAGAAACTGTTTCTTTTAGGCCTTTAATCTTCTCCAAGAGAGAAAGTAGTATTTGCTGAAATAAAAGTACACCTTGGCAGAAACGTGATGCTAATCCTCTTAGTTTTAATGGTTTGGAAATGGTTGGAATAAGAAGGTAAACATTGTAGTTGATTAATAGGAAGGAAGTCAATTGTCCGTGTAGCCACTGCTATATGTCATACTGTACAATAGTGCTTTATTTTTATAAACCCCCAAACAAGGTCTCTCTCCATTTTAATGTTCTTACTTGAAAAGTGATCTACTTGCACCGAGCAGTTCCTAAGTGTTCGATTCCATTACTCTAAAGAGCAAGCAGTGCCCATTTCAAATTCACGTCAAACAAATCCCACTGATAACTGGTGTCATATCAATGGCTTATCAGGTCTTTTTATTGAAAATAGTTGGATATAATGAGGTGCTTCACATTTAAAAGTCTTAAATCTTTGAAAGCTCCAGGCCTAGATGGTTTTGATATTGGCTTATTAAACTTGCACTGCGAGAGGAAGCAAGAGTGGGTGGGGGTGTGGGGTGTGAGCAAGAGACGAAAATCCAGAGAAGAGGCAGGAGCTGTGGTTAGCAGTGAGATTTAACCCCACATTGGCCATTGTGAAAAGATCAAGTTTGCCAATACCAGTTTCTGCCAGCATCTCCCCAGAGGACTCTGAAAATGGATCCACAAAGTGGGTTAGAGCATCTAGTGTCTAGCTGCCTCTTAGAAATTCTCCTGACATTTTTTGCCAGGATCTCACAGTCTCCTTTGCATGGTGACAAGCCCAGTAACTCTCTCCCCACTAAAATTGAGTATTGGACACAGAAAACATGTGACCTACTTTAGCAGTTGATTGTAAGAAGAAACTCTTCAGGATCTGGAGATAAGGAGCCTTCATAATGGTTGAGGCTTTACCAAGTACAAGCACAAGAAGATGCCCTTTCCCCTTGTCATCCCATATCACTGTGTTCATGCTCCTGCCAAGTCAGGACAGGCTTTTACAGCTGAAGAAAAGCTGAGGTTCCAAGGGGTGAAAAAGTCTGTCACGGTATAGAAAAGATAGCGATTTTCAAAGCACAGTCCTCAACCAGCCCATCGACATCATTTGAGAAACCAGGCTCCACCCAGGCCTGCTAAATCAGGAGCATTGGAGTGGGGCACTTTGTATTTAAAGAGCTCTCCAAGGATGCTGGCACACACTCGAGTTTGCAAGTGTCCTGCTGCTTTAGGACCACAAGGGGCTTTAGCAAGTAAGAAACAGTACTTTCAGCGGAAGGTAAGAGAAACAGGACGCACCATATACCCTCGTTTCCTTTATTCCTCAACTTTATGGTTTTGGGGGGTGACCAAGAAACTGTAAAGTGCAAGACAGGACTTTAAAGTCCTCACCTATCACATGATGATGAGGTCAAGGTTCCCAGCCTGCCGGGGTGGCCTGTGAGTCTGAGTCCAGAGCTACTCCTGCTTTGTGGGAGTAGAGAAGAGCGCTGAGGAGCTGGGTCGTGATCTTTCTGTCCTTCTCCTGCCCACATTATCAAGGGCTTTCCTAATGGAGAACTAATGGAGAACGTCCTCTCTGAGGATGACTCCGGATAGGTGGATCCGAGGGTGCCCTGCAATAGCCGTGCATGTGCCATACCTCTTAGTAATGACTTTCACAATCGTGTCAGGTGTGGCCTGCAGCAGGGCTTGGATTATAACAGTGAATTAAGCTGGAAGAGGGGCTCCCGCCCCCCCCCCCCCCCCCCCCCCCCCCCCCCCCCCCCCCCCCCCCCCCCCCCCCCCCCCCCCCCCCCCCCCCCCCCCCCCCCCCCCCCCCCCCCC
>NW_007733076.1:0-16470 GCF_000696425.1 Galeopterus variegatus | reverse complement strand
CCCCCCCCCCCCCCCCCCCCCCCCCACGGAAGGGCCCCCCCCCCCCCCCCCCCCCAGCGTATGGAAACGCCCCGGACCCCTGCTCATCTCCTCACCTGCGTTTCTGCCCCTCCTGAGGGGCCCGCCCAGCCCGCGCTCACCGCGACCTCATTGGCTCCCCGGGATGCCAATCAAGTGCTGAGCCAGCCACGCAGGGCAAACCCAGGCAGCATCACAGGCACCACCTGAGAGAATCGTGTTTCTTACGGTGCCCACAGGAGGTCTTCATGAAAGGTGGAGAACGACGGCGAATGGGCGGGAGGGCTGCACTCGCTGTCTCCTGCCCTGTCCCCGCGCTGTGACCTTGGGCAAGTCACAACTCCCCCATTTCCCACAATCGCTGCCTGCGACCCCTGCACTCCCCCGCCCCACGCAGCCCTGATGTGAGGCTCAGGATGTTTGTTTGCAGGGGCAGCAGGTGTTGGAGCAACAGGAAGGGACAGAGTCACCCCGAGAGCCTGGAGCCTCCGAAGGGCCAGCAGGGCACCCCTGCTCGGCGGCGGGTTTTACAGCAGAAACGGCCCATCTCTGTACACTGAGGGGTACAGTGACAAGACTGGCGGATTTGGGCACAGCTCAAAGTAGGGTGACCAACTTGTCCCAGTTTTCCTGGGACCTTCCAGGTTTTAACAATGAAGTGCCAGGCAAACCAGAATGGATGGTCGTCGCCTCAGCTCAAAGCTCAACTCCGTCCTCACTTGTCACATAACCAGACCTCTCAGAGACTTGATGCTCTCACCTGTGAAATGGATGCGATCGTCAAAATGACATCAGAGGCACTTAGCACGCAAATGATTCCCTCCTGGAAGCCCAAGGCTTCTCCTCTCCCCAGCCTCCTCAGGCTCCCCAGGTTCTGGGTTTGCCTTGGCAGGGCATGGAGCATGCTTTATGGCAGCGACCTGCTTCCCTGCCTGTGACCCCGGTGTGCTGGGAGCTGTTTGAGGGCAGAAGCTGTATCTTACTCAGCGTCGTTTCCTCGGGGCCTAGCCCAGTGCCTGTACCAAAGAAACTGCTCAGTAAATGTTAATTTAAATGTCAGGTGCTGACCTCTCCCATCAGGAAGACAGATGGCACAAAGCTGTAGCCTGAAAAATTCACTGGAAGCTTCAGAGAACCAACATTAACAGCCAGGACTCACCCAGCAGGTATTGAGAATCTAGCCACATGTTTCTTGCTTTATTTGATTTATTTTCTTTAATACTCCCGACTCCCCTTGTGGGGTAGGCAAAGGTGTTATCATCACCTCTATTTTATGTACAAGGAAACTGAGGCTTAGAGAGGTGAAGTGACTTGCCCAAGGTCACACAGCTAGAAAGTCAGGGACCTGGGATTCAAATCCAGGAGGGTTGTCTTTGCCACACATAAACCAGAATGACCCACTCCAAGGCCACCAAAGCACTTTGCAGGGAGCCTACTGATGCCTGGAAAAGCCCCCCTGGTGTCCAATTGCCTCCCCACTCATGTTTAGTAAAAGTATGGTCTCTGATGGCCACTGGCCCTCCCCAGCCTAAAGATCTGGGGAGACCAAGGCTTGGGCAGAGATGGCCACTGGAGGGACCTGTTTCCATGACTCCACAGTGACTCTTCCGATTTGAGAGTGCTGGGAGACCATTTCACCACCTAATCAATAATCCTGTTATTGACTTGGTGTTCCCAGAGGACAGGTTTATAACTTTATTGAGCCCTGTATGTGGGGGCAATTATAGGGATAATGGAAAATCATCGACAAATGGAGGCTTCTGCATTGCAAATTAACATCTGCTCCAGGTAAGAGGAAAGTCGTGTTTTAGTTCCAGAATTCGTGAAAATGGAAACTCCCGTTTGACAAAGCATGTGATTTATGGCTGGTACCAACCGGCTCCAGTCTGAGTCTTCCATGCTGGCCCTGTCATTAGCATGTAAATGACATGGCTCCCTGTGATGATGACAATCCCCATCCCCCTACAATGCGCTCATTGGGAGTGCCTGGTGTATTGCCACCAACTGCTCTCATTGTGATTTCTGGGGTCCTGAAACGACTGCTGCACAAGGTATTTGTGTATTGAGAGTGGGTCGCCCTGGGAATATACCAGGCCTTGTCCCATGGAGGACAGGTGTGGCTCAAGCAGCTGCCTGGCATTCCTCAACTGGCTTAGCATTGGGAAGGGTACTGGACCTGAGCCAGGAGACCACATTCCAGTCTTGGTTCCACTGGCTTTTTGTCTCCAGGAACGTGGTTTAGCTCTTAGAGCCTTGCTGTCCTCATCTGTAAAATGGGGCTATGATTCTTTTTGCTTTAGAGGATCCTTGGGAGGATTAGTTGAGGTAATACCTCTGGACCTCCAAAGAGCTTACAAGGTCATAGTCCAGACTCATGTGTCCAGCCCTTGGCCTCCTGTGTACTAGTCTTTGTCCTAGGTGTTCTCCTAGCACTAAGGAATAGGACTCATAGATCCCCTGCCATCATTAGAAACAATCAACTATAAACTATCATTTCTGAGAGTGACAAACACTGTGAATGAAACTAAGCTGGATGGGGGTTGGGGTGATGGTGGGGCCGGGGTTAGGCAAGGCTTATCTGAGAAGTAACATTTGAGCAGAAACTGGAGGGAAGTGAAGGAGTAAGCCATGCCGTGCACTGACGGAAGAGCATTCCAGGCAGAAGGAACGTCAGGGGCAAAGGCCCTGTGTGGGAATGAGCTTGGCGGGTTCAAGGAGCAGCCAGGAGGCCTGGGGCCTGGGGCCGAGAGAGCAAGGGAGGGAGACATAGCAGAGGAGATGGGGGAGTAGCCAGGGCCATCATGCAGATCACCTTTAAGCCATGGGAACATTATTCTGAGTGCATTTGCATTGGGAAGCCACTGGGAGGTTTTGAGTGCAAGAGTTAATGTGAGCCGATGTGGGGTTTTAAAAGTCCTTCAGGCTGCTGTGTGGAGAGGCAATCCGGGGGCAAGGCTGGAAACAAGATTTCTACAGCAACCCCAAAGGGCAGGTCTAGGAATGCACTGCACTGTTTCCTGAGTGGACAGCGGCTCCCGGGAAGCTCATCGGGTTCCCATCCCTTCTTTTTGCCTCCTCATTGGTTGGCAATGGCAATGTCAACTGTTCCAGGGGTGCCTCATCTGTGCCTGGCATGGTGCCCAGAGCTCTGTGCTCATTCTGTCCAAGTGTCCTCCCACCAGCTCTAATTTTCAGGTGTGAAGCTCAGAGAGGGAAAGTGGCCTGTCCAGGTCACACAGCAGGTGACTGGTAGCTAAGCCCTGGTCCAAGGGCTGTCTGACCCCAGAGCTGCTCTGCTCTCCTGACTCTCAGATACAAACCTAGAAAGTCCCCACTCTGCATGTAACTTTGTTCCGTGGAATGGCAGAGCTGCAGAGAGCACCTGTGTGTCCCCCCTTGCAGCCGAGGTCCTCTCTCATTTGCCCCCTACGTTTGCTACTGTGTTTGTCCCTTGAAACCCTCCAGGGCCTACAAGGGACCATGAGCAAGCTATCCTGGTTATGGGGAGTCTCACCTTTGGAGGTATCAATGGACAAAGGCCAGGACAGTCACTGCTGGACAAGGAGGCTGGAGAGTGTCCCTTATGGTTCCTTCGAGGGGCATGCAGTCCTTGCAGATGAATGTCCAGAGAGAAGCAGTTTCTCCAGCAGAACCAGGTGAGAGCTAGCAGACAGGCCCCCAGCCTCTTGGCCACCTTAAAGGGCACTGAGGGGATGGTCTTTGGAGACCTTCTGTCAATGTGTGGAGGCAAAGATGGAGGCTGAGAGTGGAAGGGACTTCAGGGCCATGTGGTATGCTTAGTCTTTTTGGTGTGGTTGTGCTCAGGCAGCTGGAGCCACCTCCTGCTGCGTTGGGGGCTTCGGACTCTCCCTGCCCTTCACTGCACACCCTGCAGGATGGAAGAGTCACTGGCCAAAGGCTCCAGGGCTGGGGAGAGACTGAGTCTCCTTGGCTTGTACCTAGATTTCCAGATTAGACACAGCCACCCCTCCTGTCTGTGCAGAAAATCCTGCTATGCAGCTGGAGGGTCCTGTGGACCCATCCCGGGAGGCCCAGAAGCCCCAGGAGAGACCTCTACCAGAGGAGCAGGGGCTAGTACCAGGCAGTCCCTTTGCAGATACAGAGATCTCTCTGTGACTGATTCCCAAAAGGCCACGCTTTCTCAGGAGATCCTCCTTGATTTTAGGCTCACAGAACCCTTGGGATCAGCTGGCTGCATTAATGGCCCCATTCTCCACCCTTCCAGCACTCATGTTTGTTGCTCTGTGACTTGGCAGTTTCTCCCACTGAAGACATGGAGCCTAGTTCCCTGCCCCTAGAATCCGGGCTGGCTAGTAGCCTGTGGCAGACATGAGGTGTCCCAGTTCTGAGCCTAGTTCTCAAGAGTGCTGCTGGCTTTCTCTTGCACTGCTGGTATGCTATGGCAGCCCTAGATAAGGCCTGTCTAGATCAGCCAATGGCCAAAGACTCTCAGATTCATGACTAAAGTTAGCACAAATCAGCTGATCCCAGCTAAGTTCTGTCACCTCCAGTCTTTGACTCATAAGCTATAAATAATAAATGATTATTTTTTTTTAAGCCACTGAGTTTTAAGGTTGGTTGTTACATAGCAATAACTAACTGATACACCCTGTGAACTTACCCACCCCCCCACCTGACATTTAATATTGGTTTGAAGGATAAAACAAACTGTGGGCTTTGCTGCAGACAACGTTCTAAGTGCCATCTTCTTCATCATTGTCATCATCATCATCATCATCTTAGAGCCATCACATATTGGGCATCAGCTTCGTCCAGCCCTGTGCTAGGATCTTTACACATATCATATGCTCTGATCTTCCCAACCACACTGTGCAGCATGTATTATGCCTCCGTAGTTGATAGATGACAAAACTGAGAAGCAGAGAGGTTAATTAATTTACCTGAGGTTACACAGACAAAATGTGGCGGTGCCAGGATTCAGACCCATACCTGTCTGACTCATGCAAAGGAATATGCCAGTGACAAACTCATTCAGAGAACACCATGGAGCCCTGGCTCCCGTCGCCCAAACCCACACCCACACTTTTTCCTGGCTTTGGATCTCGGGAATCAATCAGAGACCAGAGGGCAGAGCATGCAGTGGCCTCTGTACCATTGAAACCAGCATCCTCTGCAGCCTCTGAGCAGAAGAGCTGCCCAAGTTGCTCTTGGAAAGCATGTGTGATCTAACTTCTTTCCCAGGGAGCCGTCCTGATTCAAAATCCAGGCATGAGCTGGGAGTGGTTCCCCTTGAGTGACTCGGAGTTTCAGAGAGAGGTTGTACTTAGGTCTGGTTAACCTAATGTGCGCAATAAAAATTTTTATTAAAAAGGGAAGAAGCAGCTGAAGAGATGGCAATTGGCCATGGAAGGGCATTATTTTTTATTGGAATTAGAATCCAGTCATTTAAAAAATATATAAACCCTCAATTTTCTTTCTATCACTTGACTTAGCAGCCCGCGGAAAGTTTCCGAGAGCAATTTCAGTACTGGCGGAGAGAATAGCTCTGGACTTGTGAGCTTCTCCTAAACTGTTATAAGAATTAAAGACACAGCCACACCAGACTACAAAGCACTAGGGCGCCAGGGCTGCATCTTCAACACTGAGCCCAAGAATGATCTAAACAGTTGCCTCTGTGTTCTTATCAACATACTCATAGGTTTTTGCCAAGACCTGCTGGATTTTGTTTCAACAGATTGATTTCTAGTGGTTTAGATCAAGACGTAAAATTCCTGTGCTTTGTAAAAAGGCAGTGGGGCCGTGTGTAATTATGGGCTGCTCTGCTTAATCGAGGGTTCTGGTTATCTGAGAGCTGCGGTGTGCTCAAGGTGAGCACTGGGTAAGAGCTGGCTCCCTGCAGGTAGCTTTTGATAGGCTGTGTGCTATGCACTCTTCTGTGTCACCCATTTAGTTCTCATGACAGCTGTTATAATCTTTATTTGGCAGAGGCAGAAAGGGAGACACAGCAATGTTAAGTAAATTAAATTCAACCAATAAACATTTATTGAACACCTATGTGTGTCAGGCACTGTCCCGGGCTCAGGGGATACCATGGCAATGAAAAAGACCAAGCAAACTTGCCCAGGGTCATAGAGCTGGGAGAGGTGGCCTCCAGATGTAAAGCCTGTAGGACTTCAGGGTATGAGCTCTGACCTGCTGTCCCAAACCCCTGCTCAATGCTAAGGCAAAGACTTTGAATAAAATAAACATGGCACTCTGGGTGCTTTCAGAACTGGTAAAGTGCACCTGGACTCAAGCACCAACTGTTCACACCTCCTTAGTTGTTTTGAATAAGATTTCAAAGGGAGTAAAAACAATAAAAATAGCATCTGGCATTTGTTAAGTGCTAACCTCGGGCCAGGTAGCCTTGCCATGTTGGGTCCTTTCAGCAGTTCCACAAGATAGGTGCCCTTTGTTGTGCCCATTTTGTAGATGAGGAAACTGGATGAGAGGTTGCACAATTTGCCTGGCGATGCTCAGTGGGCAAGTGTGGAACCAGGTTAGGAGCACAGCTGGAGCATACTGGCTGCCTCCCATGGGCTGTGCCCTGCTCCTAGGTCTTGACTCTGCTCGGAACTGCAGTTGGGAGTCATTCACCCTTAGGTATGACATCTGGCTGTGAGAGAAGGCAGGGTGGTAGCTCTGCCTCTTTGTCAACACCATGCATGCACCAATTCAAACTGCCCTGTTAAAATCCCTTCTGCTTTTTCCTCCTGACTAGAGACCTCCACATATAGTCCAAAGGCTGATGGCGAAGCCACCTTCTCCACCTGCTTGTTGCTCTGCTGCCTTGGTGGCCGGCACTGTCCCAGCACACTCACTAGGCACCCACTGGGCAACACTGGGCACCCACCACCTGCTCGGTGCAGCACCTGCCTAGGGTTGAAGTCAGGGACTGAGCCGTCTAAAGAATTGTGTCTGTGGGAGTTGCTGGAGCCCTGGGGTGCAGAGGGAGGGCAGGGGCAGGGAACGGCAGGAGGGCAGCCGATGTGGAGGCAGGGGCTGGACTGGGGCTTGTGCTGGCCTCGGCGTGTGAGCTGCATGTCATGGGCCTTGGGAGGCTCAGAGCAGCAGAGAGAAGTGGCCTCAGCCTGAGCTGGCACCAGGCTCCCAGAGACACAGCTGACACAGAGCCTTGCTCTGAAAGGGGCTCCATCGAGGGAGAAAGAGAACAAAGGGCGAAGACCTGTTTTGTCCTTGTGGCTGAAGAGATTTGCAGAAGGTAAGAGTCAGCAACGCCACTGGCTGGCCCGGAAAGGCATCCACCATGGAGGACATCCTGACCTTTGGACAGTCCTCTGGAAGGCGAACAATCCCCAGAACATGAAGCACAGCGAGGCCCCCTGACTGCTTGTGGGCAGGGCCCAGGGCATGCCCAGCTCTCTGCTCTGTGACCACCGCTCCCTGTAGTGGGGGAGGTGAGTATTTCAGACGCTCAGGGGTCTGAGGGGCTCCCGGGCCTGGGCAGGGGTGTCCAGTGGACTCTGGCGTCAGTGTCTGCCTGGCCACCCTCCCACCCATGGGTTCCCAATGGAGGCCCGCATCCCCGTTAGCGCTGTCCTGGCCAGCTCAGTGTCCAGCTCAGAGGGGGCCCATGGCCCTCACTGGGTCAACTGGAGTCTACTGGGAATTTGAATCTGTAGTGGTCACCCAGAGAAGGCTAGGTGGAGCTGAGTCACCCCCCGGCAGGCCCCAAAGGGGATCCCCCAGATCTCCCAGCCCCTGACTCTCACATTCACCTCAAGTCTACACTGTGTCCTTCCAATGTTTGCCACCGAGAATCCTAATGGAAACAAGATTTGGGGCAATAACTTCCACCATGGTGTCTCTTTGACACATATTTATGGGACCAGGGAGGGCCTCCTCCTGCTCCAAGAGGGCTCTTGGGGCTGGACTCTGACAGATAAAGGGATTTTGAGGGGGGAGTAGGGATAGGAAGGGGCACTGCCAGGCAGGAAGATGGGGTCCTGGCAGTGCCGGCTCCTCAGAGTGGCCTCTCTGACCTCCAGCCAGAAGAGTGTTGGGGAGAAGCTCTCAGGAGCCGGGGGGCCACTCTTGGTGTGTCCTCGCTGACACTGAAGCCACAGGGTGTGGTAGACGGATGAGCTTCAAGAATAGGAGGGCACGACCTTGAGTTTTCACTGGCTGGGAAAGAGCAGGCTTCCCCTGATCCTGGGGTTACACAGGAGCTGCGTGGGTTCTCAGGGTGCAGGGCTGGAGCTGGGGCAAGTGAGAGTGGGGTTCTCGGGTGATGATCTGAGGCCTTGGGAATGGGACAGGAGCTAGTCGGGGCTCCACCTCACACTCAAGCTCCCAGAACACAGGAACCCTCTTGTCCCCCTCACCCTCCCACGCCACGTGTCACTGAGTGCCAGCCCACACGGGTACTCAGACAGAACCACGACCTGATACTGTTCCACCCAGAACAGCAGGGTGGTGGGACACCACCCCTCAGCCCAGTGCGACAGACCGTGATCACTTGACTCAGTTTCCATAAATGCCATCTGCTGTCCACTTGAGTCACAAAAGGGATGAACATATTAGAAAAACCAAACCAAAAATAAATAAATAAAAATGCCATTTCAGTATCAAGCATGGTATTTTCCTAGAGATTTTATTAAAGGGAGACTGAATTATAGAAGCTGCAAATCAACAGATTGACTCCCTCCCCAGGGGCATAGGGGCTACTGGGAGTATCTTGGGTCCACCCACCGGTGGGCATTACAGGGGTCACAGCAGGTAGAAAATTAGGTTCTGCTTCAGGTTTAAGGACTCTCACAAACTATTGCTCCAAATGGTTATTTTCAAATCCACCAATGTTCTCAGAAGAGGCTGCTTGCATTTTTAAACACCAGGATCAAATATTTTAGCCATCAATTCTTGTCCCACGGTGAATGATTTGCTTCAGTTTTTATGAGATTAGTAGTCCTGGACAGTTAAAGCTTTTCTTGCTCTATACTAATTGTCACTTCTGATGCAAGGACAGGATAAGGCACAGCCAGGTGACATCTATATACCTACTTGCGGGTTACAGTTTTTCTGCTAATATCATAGAGTTTCATAGGCGACCCCAGCCGCGCTTGTCAGAGCCTGGACCCAGCTCTGATCCTGCCCACCTCCCTGAAGGGGAGAGTCCCTTTCTAGCCCCATTTAACAGCGTGGGAAGCTGAGGTGCAGCAATAGCTGGAGGACTTTCCCAGTCTCTCACTGCCACACCCCAGCTGGGGTTTAAACCCAGGATTGTACGCAATCCCCTTGGGGAGGGGATGGCACCTTCCTGTCCCTTTCCTCTTTCCTTTGGTTTGGCTCAGATCCAGACCTTGCCCTCAGGCTGAGGCAGGAGATGTTTTCCAGGCTTTCCAGGGCAAAGATCCTCAGAGATCCCAAGGTAGGAACAAGTTTAATAAAAGTCTCCACAATCTGCTCAGCATGCCCATGTTTATGAAGGCACCCAGGACTCTGCAGCCTTATGGCGGGCCATGTCCCTGAGAGAGGAGCTGCGACAATTCCCATCTTGTGGTGCAGGAGGCTGCGTGGCCCCAGGTGACCATGTGGCTTCACAGGCTGCAGGTGGGACTGAGGCGGCATTGCACGCACAGCACACAGGGCTGCCCCGAGTGAGGCTCAGGAGATAGGAGCCCTGCTGATTCAGTCATCCCTGAGAGCAGAACTGAGGGGGAGTCACATTCTTGACTCGGCCTCACGCTGCTTAAGCGAGGTTGGGCAATCTTCTCTGTAAGACCCAGGATAGGGCCCACAGCCTGGGCTTACCAGGAATATGACCCCAGCCCTGTCCCTGCACTGCAGTCGATGGGAGAAGGGAAGGGGGCTGCCACCACATCTGGAGCCAAAATGCCAGTTAGAACTCCAGCTGGCAACATGCACCCATAAAGTTCAGTTGGATTAAAAAGAGTTAAAGTAACAAAATGAACCCCAAAACTGGAGGGAGGAAACTCTGGAGGCTACAGGTTTCAGGGGAGGCTGAGCTGGCCTGCAGGGGGCAAAAACCTCAGACAGAGCCAAAAGCACAGGTAAGAGGCACCACCTGTCAAAGCATCCTTGGTAGATGGGGTGAGGCGTGGGTGGCAGGGAGAGAGGAAAGGGGCCTGCTGGTGTCACTTAGAGTTCTCCCACCAGTGGCCACTGGAGAACCACCCAGAGCCCCATCCCAATCTCTGGGTTGCCACTGGAACAAAAGGCCTCAGTGCAGACAATGGGCCCTTTCTGTAGATGCCCACTCAGGGCTAGGCACAATCGCTGATTCATAAACCAGGCAGGGGCTCTTGCTGCTCGGATTGGGTTCAGCGGCTGCTGACAGGGACGCCCGGAGGCCGGTGTCTTTGGTGGGGAAAGGCTGCCCCCTGGTGTTCCATGGGGGCCCTGCATACCACCCGGCCTCTCAGACTCTTCCAGAAAAGAAGGATCTGGGGTGACCCAGCACATAGAAATCATCTCATCATGCAGATGGGGAAACTGAGGCCCAGAGGCATCTAGGGATTCGGTGCAGGTCATTTTCTTGAATATGAAGTGGGATTTGGAGGAGGGAAATTGAGGAAGAAAGTATTTCACCTGATGTATTAAATGCAGATTGTAGGAGGTGAGAGCGTGGGGAGTGGGCCGCAGCGTGCGAGACTTAGCTCACACTGGCTTCCTTCCAGAGCCCATGGGACACTTCTCTTCCCACTTTGCCTTCAGTGACGTCATGTTGGGAGCTTGAAATCAGACATGGTGGGAGTATTCACACCATGGAAACCAGCAAATGCTACCAAGCAGGACCTGCAAAGCCGGGTCTTAGACATCTGACAGCACACCACTGCCTGGGAATGAATCTCAGCTCCAGAGCTGTGTGGGATGTTGGCAAAGCATGTGATTTTGTTCAGCCTCAGTTTCTGTATCTGTAAAGTAGGAGTTCATCACTCTAACAAATATGCTGTGCCAGGCACGATTTTAGGTATTGGGAACATTAATCAACATGAACAAGACAAAAGTCCCCACCTTTGTGGAGCTTGTATTCTGGTGCGGAGACAGAAAATAACAAAGGGACTGAAATATGAGGGTACTTCAAAAAGTGTGTGGAAAGAGTCATATTGTCTTTTCATTCCATTTTCCATGAACTTTTTGAAGTGCCCTCGTGTGTCATGTGGTGCGCACGATGACAACAGTGCCAGGTGAAAAGGCAGTGACGGTGGTGATAAAGCAGAGGGGAAGGGCGGCCTGTCTGAGGAGGGGCACCTGAACAGACAGCTGTGTGAGCACTGGAGCAAGCCATGGGGGACATGCTTTGGAGGTGACTTGCTCCAGCAGAGGGAACAGCAAGGACAAAGGCCCCAAGATGGTATGGGCTAGAGGCTCCATGCACAGAAAAAGCCAGCTGTCCCCAGGCTGTGCCCGAGGGGCCAGTGGTGGGAAAGGAGATCTCAGTGGCGGGGAACAGAGCATTTCAGTCTCAAAGTGCGCAAGCGCCAGGGAGTTTTGCAGGGGGCAGTGGTATGGGGGGTTGGGTGGGGTCAGGTGCCCAGGGAGCTGGGTCAAGCGCTTCTGCTGGCGAGGAGGGTAGAGCAGTTCCTCGTGGTGTCCCAGCATTTTCAGAGCTTGAAGGCAGAAGGGTACCTTGCATCCTCGGGCATCCCAGAAGCCCCTTCCTCCCCTCCTCTGCTGGGTGAGGAGGGTAGAGCAGTTCCTCGTGGTGTCCCAGCATTTTCAGAGCTTGAAGGCAGAAGGGTGCCTTGCATCCTCGGGCATCCCAGAAGCCCCTTCCTCCCCTCCCCTGCTGGGCACCATCTTGCGTGCACTTTACCATTTATCCTCATCTGTGTACTGACACATTTCCCTTCCCTTTACTTGGGGAGGACCCGGGGCTTAGAGAGACTGTGGGGCTTGCCCAGGGGACAGAGCCCGTTAGTAGGACTTCAATCCCCCAAGTCCCGGACCAGTGGGGTGTGGCCCTACAACATGTGGCCTTGGAGGACCTGGCTCCACCCCCAATCAGCAGCCCCACCCTGGGGCTCCCCTGCCTTCCACCCCTCCCCACTGCTCCCCCTTCCAGCTCCTTTCTCCAGCTCCTGAGACCTTCCTCTGGGCTCTTTCTTCCCATCACCTGTTCCTCCCCGGGACTTTTCCAACCTCCCCAATTTTCAACAGGAATGAAGAATTAGGAGGCATCCTCCTTGGTCTGCCTTTATACTAATGAGCATGCCTCAGTTTCTCCATGTTGGCCTCTCATACTGCGTTCCACCTGGACCACAAACTCCTCCAGGGCAGGAGTTGTGTCCTGTTCATTGCTGTGTCCCTAGGGTCTGGCCCCAAGTAAGCGCTTAAACATGTTGTCTGGAATAATAACAGTGGCATTTATGAAGCACACACTGTGTGTCAGGCCACGTGCTGAGCGCTCTGCCTGTGCTGTCTCATGCAGCCTCACAAGCACCCTGCAATGACGTTAAGGTTATCACCTCCATTCAGGACCCACTACATAATTTGTGGGGTACAGAGAAAAATGAAACTGTGGGGCCCTCCCTTGTTAAAAATTATTAAGAATGATTAATAAATTATTTTAAAATTTATTAAGAATTTCAACAGCAGAACATTAAACCAAGCATGAAGTTCTTCTAAGTATCTGCACAGGTTCCCCTCCTATGAGGCTGGCTCTGCCCCCATTTCACAGATGAAGACACTGAGGCTCAAAGAGTTTAAGTAATGTCCCCGGGGATCACACAATTAGAAAACAGTGGAGTTTTCTCCACTCTTTATTACAATCCCTGTGGTGTGGTTAGTTTTTTGTGTCAACTTGATTGGGTCACAGGGTACCCAGATATTTGGTCAAACATTATTCTAGGTGTTTCTGTGAGTGTGGTTTTGGATGAGATTAACATTTAAATAGGTGGACCGTCTACAGCAGATTGTCCTCCCCGGGTGGTGGGCCTCATCCAATCAGTTGAAGATCCCAGTAGAACAAAAAGTTCTATTCTCCCCCCCCAAATCTGACCCTCATCCCCCATTCTGTAAGAGAGAATTCCTCCTGTCTGGCTGTTTTCAAACTGGTATATTGGCTTTTTCCTGCCTTCAGACTTGACCTGAAACACCAGCTCTTCCTGGGTCTCACACCTGCCAGCATTCCGACTAGAGCTGCAGCAGCAATTCTGGTTCTCAGGTTCGAATTTGGACAGGAATGATGTCATCGGTTCTCCTGGGTCTCCAGGCAGCTAACTCACCCTGCAGGTGTCGTCAGCCTTACAATCGTGTGACCAATTCCTTAAAATAAATCTATATACGTAACAGAGATGTTATATAAAAGTACATAATTCCTTATTTTAAGGAATATTATATTCCTTATATTAATTATATTAACATATTAATAAGTACCCATATTATAAATACAAGGGTACTTCAAAAAGTTTATGGAAAGATTTGTATTACCTTTTAAAGTCTATTTTTCTGTGAACTTTTTGAAGTACCCTCATATATAATCTCCTATTATATACATAATATAATTATATATAATATAGTTATGTATATAATCTCCTATCTCTGTGTTTCTCTGGAGAACTCTAAGACAACCCTGTGCAATACTACACCACACTGGTTGGATTAAATCGAATCAAATTAGCAAAAACAAAAAACAAAAAACAAAAAGCACTGAAACTCTCTGTGTGCTCATAATTTGGGACTTTCCTGTCCATAATTACTTGCTGCGATCCGCTCAATGGCTCCATCTGGTGCTGAAGCCCTCCAGGGCTCATGCGGCCCTCTGTGCCCCCAGACTGTGGCACCTCCTCCTCTCCTAGACTCGAGCTCATCTCACCGGTTCCAGCCGTGGAGGCCAGGCAGGTCCTGCCTTGGAGTCTTGGTCCCTGCTGTGCCTTTGCCTGGACTGCTCTTCCCCCGTGTCCGTGTCCGCAGGGCTCCCTCCCTCCTGCACACGCTCACTCCAGTGCCACCGTCCAGTGCAGCCATCCCGTCTCCATAGGACATGGCTCCTTCCCGGCCCCCAGTGTACTTCTCACCCCTCCCCTGCCTCGTTTTTCTCCTTAGCTCTTATCACCTCCTCAGAGGACAGATTTTACTACTTTGTCTTATGTGCGACCTTCAGGAAAACAGGTCTCTGCGTCTGTTTTGCTCACTGCTCTGTCTGGGGTCAGGAGTCGTGGCATACACAGTCAGGAATTATTTGCTGAATAATGAAACGGTTGGAGAAAGGACCTTAGCCCAAACTGATGATGCTGTTTTGAGTCTGCACTGCTCTGCTGGCTGGCACCTGCCAACCCAGCTCTGCGGCCACGAAGCTGCCCAATGGAATGGCTACCCTGGCAGAGAGGAGCAGTGTGGAGGGGTCCCACCTGCCCACCCCTCAGGCCTCCTCAAGGGCCCCAGGCTGCCTCCAGTCCCTGGTAAACAAGACTCCTGAGAAAGAAGGAACCAGCCCTGCTCTGGGATGGGGCTTGGACCCCTACACACCTGGGGATGCTCTAAGGTCTTTCTAGCCACACCTGAGTCTATCTCAGAAGTCCTGTGAAAGATGCCCCCAAGCACCATAAGACTTTGGGTGCAGGTCTTTACCTCCTTGGGCTGGCCTTGCCTCTGCCTGGGGACCTTCATCTTGTTCCAGTAGAACCACTGAACCAGTCCTTTTCTGCAGGTCCAGGTATTTGCTCCTCTGTGCTCGGGGGACCGGGGCCTCGTCCATCAAACGCAGACTGGCAAGAAGAGGCCGCTCTGCAATGTCTTTGATGCGGCGACCTCGTCTTGCAGGCCGTCTCTCCAGACGGGCAGCGTTCAGTCCTGCACCATCAACTCCTGCCTGCCCAGGGGCGTGGGGCTCGGGTTTGTTTACAGAGACAATCCCCTGATCACCATCTCTCCTGCCCTGCCTGGTTCTGTGGTCCGAGGAGAGAGCAGTCCTTGGAATGCCAGCCCTGGGAGGGGCCAGCGTCCAGTCCACAGGAAATCCAGGCCCCAAGAAGCAAAGCGACCAGCCAGAAGCTCTGGGGCCAGGCTGGAACCACTGACAGGCTGGGGGCCTGGCTCAATCATGGCAGCCACTGGTGTCTGTGCCTTCTCCTGTCCACAAAGGCATGAAATCAGACATGACAGTTAATTTTATGTGTCGACTTGACTGGGTCAAGGGATACTCAGCTAGCTGGTCAAACATTATTTTGGGGTGTGTCTGTGAGGGTGTTAGAAGAGATTAGCAGCTGAATCAGTGACTGAGAAAAGATGACCCGCCTCCCCAGTGCATGTGGGCACCCCCCAATCCATTGAGGGCCCACACAGACCAAAAAGGCAGAGACACATGAATTCTCTCTTTTCTGCCGCTGGGACATCCATCTTCTCCTGCCCTCGGACATCAGAACTCTAGGCTTCGAGGCGTTCAGACTCGAGCTTCCACCAGCAGGCTCCCTGGTTTTCAGGCCCCAGACTGAGATTTACACCACCAGCTCTCCTGGTTCTCCAGCTTGCAGAAGGCAGAACATGGGACTTAGCTGCCCTAACCACATGAGCCAATACCCATGACAAATCCCCTCTTGTATATCTGTACATATCTCCTGTGGTTCTGTTTCTCTGGAGAGCCCTGACTAATACATCAAATAATGGTACAAGTGATCATGAAATAGCCCACATGAATTGGGGGGCGCACTGCGCTCAGCTCTCCAAGGCCCAGCTCAGAGAGTCCTCGCTGCCACCCATGGGTGGGCACTATCTCACCCCTTCTACAGAGACACTCACAAAAGCCCAGAGAGGCAGCGACGTTCTCTCTGCTTAGGTTTTAAATTGTATGTAAATGACATCGTACTGTATGCATTCTTCCTCAATGAGGTTTCTACATTCAACATTATTGATGGGATTTATCTGAGTTTATACTACAGAGACACTCACAAAAGCCCAGAGAGGCAGCGACGTTCTCTCTGCTTAGGTTTTAAATTCTATGTAAATGACGTCATACTGTACGCATTCTTCCTCAACGAGGTTTCTACATTCAACATTATTGATGGGATTTATCTGAGTTTATATGCATAGTTATTGGTTCAGTCATTGATACCATTGTATAATATTCTATTATGAAATTTCCACCCACTTTCTTGGGTAAGAGTTAAAATTTTTTAAGTTTGGTATTTAAAAAAACTCCTAAAGCACTTTCCAACTCCCTATAGGGATCTTTTTCTACTGGCCAGCTCTGCCAGTGCCTTCTATGCCCCAAATGCTCCCGATGACCAATGTTCCCAAGTTCCCCTCTCCCACCTGTCATCTTGTGCCAATGAGGGAGGTGGACTCTGGACAGAGGGGAAGCCCCCACCACCTGGCCACAGCCTGGCCAGATGCCTGGAGGGCTGGAGGGCTCAGTGAGCCAGCTGCCCCAGGGCCAGGACCCAGGGCAGAGGCCAGGGTGATGCGTGCCCTGCGCCCTGTGGTTGGTGAAGGGCAGGAGCCTTCCCTCCT
>NW_007733075.1:119767-120193 GCF_000696425.1 Galeopterus variegatus | reverse complement strand
TTGACCAAGAAACATCAGAGTAAATCTCTACTGTAGATCGATTGTACCTAATAGACATGTACAGAACTTTCCATAACAGCTGCAGAATGCAGATTCTTCTCAGTAGCACACAAATTTCATATTTTTTTATAGCTGAATAATATCCCACTGTGTGTATATACCACAGTTTTTCTTAATCTGTTCATTTGTTGATAGGCATTTCGGTTGATTCCATCTCTTGGCTATCATGAATAGCATTGCAATGAACATGAAAGTTAAGATGTCTCTTCGATATATTGATTTCATTTCCTTTGGGTCTATACCCAGTGGTGGGATTGCTGGGACACAAGATAGTACTATTTTTAGTTTTTTGAGGACCCTCCAAACTGTTTTTCTAATGGCTGTACCAATTTATATTTGCACCAACAATGCAAGTGATTCCTTTTC
>NW_007733075.1:116880-118301 GCF_000696425.1 Galeopterus variegatus | reverse complement strand
AGTGGCTTTAATTTGCATTCCTCTGATAATTAATGATAAGCATTTTTTTATGTGCCCATTGGCCATTCTTATGTCTTCTTTTGAGAAATGTATATTCAGGTCCTTTGCCCATTTTTTAATTGGGTTATTTTTTTTTCTTTCTATTTTTGTTTGTTTGTTTGTTTGTTTTCTCAATAGCTCTATTATTTCAGGATAATTGTAGGAGTACAGTTGCTGCCCAGGTGGTAGATAAAGTGAAACACATTGAGTAAAATGAGCATGGTCCTCAACTCTGAACTCATTAACCATTGTGGTTCTAGCCTTGGGAAATAGTGCATTGACCACAGGGGCCACAGAGCAGTGGCAGGACACACATGGAAACCATGATGCTCAGCAAGAGATGGTGGGAGCCCAGTGGGTACTTGTGCAGAAAAGCAGCAGTACCTAGCCCACACTTGTAATTATTGTGAGTACAGATAAAATACCTCATGTGGTTCCTTCAAAATTTGTGTAGAGGGCTGCAAAAAGTGAACTTCACAGGAGACTAAGGTCGTGTTCCAAGAGGTAAAGCAATGAGCCAAAAAAATGATGAAAATTAATATTAACATGTCCTTACTTTTATCCACAGCCATTGAGGTTTATGAAGATCTTTATTTCCTCTTTCTTTAACCATTTCCTGCATTCCTAATGTCAAGTTTATTTAGGCATAGTATGATAGTTTATTTGATAGAATAGGCTCTAAATTCTAACTGCCCAGTCTTAATGCCCAATTTGCTATTTTCTAGTTTTGTTGCTGCCCTGAGTTTACTTACTTAATCTTTCTGTATTCACTATATGCATCTGCATAATAATACCTATCTCGAATCATCATTGTGAGTATTAAATAAAATTATGGATCCAAATACAGTATAGGTCTCAGCCCACTATAAGCATTAAATTGGTATTAGCTGTGATTTAGTGGCTTTTAGTTAGTTTGTTTGTTTGTTTTTTAAAAGATGACCAGTAAGGGGATCTTAACCCTTGGCTTGGTGTTGTCAGCACCACACTCAGCCAGTTAGTGAACCGGCCATTCCTATATAGGATCCGAACCCATGGCCTTGGTGTGATCAGAACCGCACTGTCCTGAGTGAGCCATGAGCCAGCCCCTGATTTAGTGTTATTAGTGTCATCATCATCATCATTACTGAGTTCATCTTCACTAGGGGCATTATATCTACTCATCCCACTCTACTTTTTATTTTCTCAACATTATTATTTAGTCATAGAGATGCATACTGCATAGTAAAACAGACTTTACCAAACTAGTCTAACAATGTCACTAAAAATTTAAGCAAGCAACCAACCAATCAACAGCAAGAATCCTAAAGGGAGTGGGGGAATAGGCAGATCAGTATTCATAATTAGTACAATATATTATGGAAAATGTCCAGTTTTCAACAACA
>NW_007733075.1:115461-116376 GCF_000696425.1 Galeopterus variegatus | reverse complement strand
TATCAGTAGATAGAAATTATTTAAAAGAACCAAATGGAAATATTGAATTGAAAAGTAGAGTAACAAATTAAAATTAGCTGAAGAGGTTCAGCAGTAGAGTTGAGCTGGGAGAAGAAAGAATTGGCAAACATGAAGATAGACTAATAGAGATGGAATTTGAAGAATGGAGAAAGAAAAGAAGAAAAACTTACACGATCATTTCAATAGACACAGAGGAAAAGCATTTGACAATATTCAACACCTTTTATAAAAGATAAACACTCAACAAACTAGAAATAGATGGAAATGCCTTCTATCTAATAAAGGGCATTTACAAACATTTCACAAATTTCACAACTGACATCATATTTAATGGTGAAAAACTGAAAATTTTCCCCCTAAAATCAGAAAAAAGACAAGAATGACCACTCTCATTGCTTCTATTCAAAATTGTACTGGAGATTCTAGCCATGCAATTAGATAAAAAATAAATAAATAAAAGACATTCAGATTATAAAACAAATTAAAAGCATCTCTAATATCAAATGGCATGATCTATTATATAATTAATCCTATGTTATTCACTAATAAAGGAGTTAAGCAAGGTTGCAGTATACAAGATCAACCTACAAAAATCAACCATGTTTCCATATAGCAGCAATGAAGAATCTAAAAATTAAATTAAGAAAACAATTCCACTCAAAATAGTAACAAAATAAAATAAAATACTTCAGAGTAAATCTAACAAAAGAAATGCAAAATTTATATTCCAAGTTTTCTTTCAATACAAAACATCATTGAAAATTACAAAACATGGGCCAGCCCGGTGGCGCACTCGGTAGACTGCAGTGCTTGGGAGTGTGGTGGCGCTCCTGCCGAGGGTTCAGATCCCATATAGAGACTGGTCCACTCACTGGTTGAGCGCAGTGCGGGCGC
>NW_007733075.1:108351-115401 GCF_000696425.1 Galeopterus variegatus | reverse complement strand
CCAAGTTTTCTTTCAATACAAAACATCATTGAAAATTACAAAACATGGGCCAGCCCGGTGGTGCACTTGGTAGACTGCAGTGCTTGGGAGTGCGGTGGCGCTCCCGCCGAGGGTTCAGATCCCATATAGAGACTGGTCCACTCACTGGTTGAGCGCAGTGCGGGCGCGACACCAAGGGTTGCGATCCCATTGCCGGTCACGTTGGGCGCAACACTGAGGGTTGCGATCCCGTTACTGGTCAGGTAAAAAGACAAAAAGGAAAAAAAAAAGAAAATTACAAAACATCATTAAAATAAATTAGAAAAGACCTGAATAAATAGAAAAACATCCAATGTTTCTGGATCAGAGACATAATATCATTAAGATGTTAATACTCTCCAAATTCATCTACCAATTCAATGCAATATTTATCAAAATCCCAGCTGGCTTCTTTGTGGAAATTGACAAGCTTATTGCAAACTTCATATTAAATTGCAAGGGACTTAGAACAGTCAAAACAATGCTGAAAAAGAAAAAATTGGAGGACTCACATTTTCCAATTTCAAAACTTACCACAAAGCTAGAGTTATCAAGACAGTATGGTACTGGTAAAAGGACAAACATGTAGATCCATGGAACAGAATTGAGAATCCAGATTTAAACTCCTACATTTATGGCCAATTGATTTTTGAAAGGATAAGAAGATCATTCAATGGGAAAGAGTAGTCTTTTCAAAATATGGTGTTGGGACAAATAGATATCCACATGAAAGAGAGAAATTTGGACCGCTACCTCACACCATATACAAAAATTTAACTCAAAATAGATCAAAGACCAAAATGTAAGGGCCAAAACTATAAAACTTGTAGAGAAGAAAACATAGGTATAAATATTCATGTTCCTGGATTAGACAACTTTTCTTTAAATATGATGCCAAAACACAAGAAACAAAAGAAAAAATTAATAAATTGGACTTTCAAAGTCAAATACTTTTGTTTGTCAAAGGAAACTATTAAGAAAGTGAAAAGACCATCCACAGAATGGGAGAAAATCATGTCTCTGATAAGGGCCTGTATTTAAAATATAGAGAGAACTACTATGTCTCAATAGTACATACGCAACCCAATTATAAATTGGCAAAGAATTTGAATAGAATTTCCCCAAAGAAGGTATACAAATGGCCAATAAGCACATGAAAAGATGCTCAATATCATTATTAATTAGGGGTGGGCAAATCAAAACCACAATGAAAGTACCACTTCACACTCATTAGATTTGCATAATTGGAAAAAAAAGACATGGATGGAAGGAAGGAAGGAAGGAAGGAAGGCAGGCAGGCAGGCAGGCAGGCAGGCAGGAAGGAAGGAAGGAAGGAAGGAAGGAAGGAAGGAATAAAGAAAATAAGTGTTGGTGAGGATGTTGAGAAATTGGAACCTCCATACATTCTTGGCAGGAATGTAAAATGGTACAGCCCCTGTGGAAAACAGTTGAGCAGTTCCTAAAATTAAACACTGAGTTACTATACAATCCCGCAATTCCACTCCTGGGAATATATCCAAGAGAACTAAAAACATATGTTCACACAAAAATGTGCACATGAATGTACATAACAGCATTTTATATATAATAGCCCTCAATTGGGAATAACCCAAATATTCATTAACAGATGAATGGATTAAACCAAATGTGGTACTGGGACTCAGAAAATGATACCCCAAAGTATGGCGCTTTGACATGCTGAGAACTTCACACTGAAGGACATTGGGAGGGCCTCAGAAGCAAAGTCTCTCTCTGACCTCCTTCCCTTCTTTCTCCTGCTCCCTTTTCCCACCAGGTAGTCCATAGAAACTAGGATCACTCTTCTCAAAAGTGGTTCAGAAAAACCAGAACATCTCTCCCCAAAGCCAGCTGTAAAATCTAGAAATATTATTCTAACCTTCCTCCACCCTTCTGTGAAAGAGCTGGCCATAAAAAAATTCCCTCATCTACCTTGTCTGAAAGCAGATTCAAAGACCATTATTTCAGAAGGGTCCCTGCCCTATACACAGGAGGAAGGGATGCCACACAGAAAGGCCAAGAAGAATCCAAACACACAGGGTTTGCTGAGTTTCCCTACTCCGTATATTACTATTAGATCAATCCCCTTTTGTCTGATCACATTTCTATGTGGCTCAATGAATCTGAGCATAAAAATGGACAGTTTTCCCTTGGACCTCTGGGTCTTCGTTACTGAAAGCTCCCATGTCACATAAAAGTTTTTCTTTTAAAGATAGAAAGATACAACAATCACAATAACACTTTGAACTTTCAAAAGAAAAGAACAGAACTCAGGTTACCAGAGGTGGGAAAGGAAGAGGGGGTCAGAGGGTAAAGGAGGAATTGGTAAAGGACCACAAAAAACCATGATATTGTGTAATGTTGAATATACTAATTACCCTGATTTGAGCATCACATATTGCACACAGGTATTGACATTCAACTCTCTACCCCACAGACATGTACAATCAACTATGTTTCAATAAAAATAAATAAATAAAAAGAAAAAAATTTCCTCTTAAAAAAAAAAGAATTGTGAGTCATCCCTTCATGATCTATTTCAAGCTTTTCTGTCTACAGTTTGTCTGTCAGAGTATCCTTGATATGTAGTTGATTTAGTGTCATTTCCCAGTTTTGTTTTGTTTCGGTTTTGGCGACTAGCAGGTAGTACAGGGATCCCAACCATTGACCTTGATGTTACATTTCCCAGTTTAAGATGAAGACTTACACCAAGAAAAAAAAGAGTGTTTTCTTTATGAAAAAATAATTGTTTTTGCATATCTGTGGGATACAGAGTTGAATATTAATACCTCCGTGCAATATAAGCTGCTCAAATCGAGATGACTAATATATTCAACATCATATACTATAATCATTTTTTGTAGCCCTTTGCCAATTTTTCCCTTACCCATCTCCCCCTCTTCCTTTTCCACCTCTGGTAACCTTAGTTCTGTTCTCTCCTTTTGAAAGTTTGATGTACTATTGTGATTGTTCTTTCTTTCTTTCTTTCTTTCTTTCTTTCTTTCTTTCTTTCTTTCTTTCTTTCTTTCTTTCTTTCTTTCTTTCTTTCTTTCTTTCTTTCTTTCTTTCTTTCTTTCTTTCTTTCTTTCTTTCTTTCTTTCTTTCTTTCTTTCTTTCTTTCTTTCTTTCTTTCTTTCTTTCTTTCTTTCTTTCTTTCTTTCTTTCTTTCTTTCTTTCTTTCTTTCTTTCTTTCTTTCTTTCTTTCTTTCTTTCTTTCTTTCTTTCTTTCTTTCTTTCTTTCTTTCTTTCTTTCTTTCTTTCTTTCTTTCTTTCTTTCTTTCTTTCTTTCTTTCTTTCTTTCTTTCTTTCTTTCTTTCTTTCTTTCTTTCTTTCTTTCTTTCTTTCTTTCTTTCTTTCTTTCTTTCTTTCTTTCTTTCTTTCTTTCTTTCTTTCTTTCTTTCTTTCTTTCTTTCTTTCTTTCTTTCTTTCTTTCTTTCTTTCTTTCTTTCTTTCTTTCCTCTCTCTGTCTCTCTCTCTCTGTCTCCCCCTCCCTCCCCCTCCCTCCCTCCCCCTTCCTCTCTCTCTCTCTCTCACCTCCCTCTTATGAGTGAGGACATACAGTATTTCTCTTTCTGTGCTTGGATCATTTCACTTAATATAATTTTCTGTAAGTTCATCCATGATGCTGTGAACAGCAAAATTTCATTCTTTTTCATGGCAGAGTAGTATTCCTTTGAGTTTATGTACCACATTTTCCTTATCCAGTCTTCTGTCAATGGACATTTAGGTTGGTTCCAACTCTTGGCTAGTGTAAATAGAGCTGCAATGACCATCCCTTCAACATGCTGATTTCCATTCCTTTGGGTATAATGCCCAGCAGTGGGATTGCTGGCTCATATGGCAGTTCTATCTGAAGTTGTCTGAGGAAACTCCATACTGTTTTCTGTAATGGCCACACTAATTTCCAGTCCCACCAATAGTGTAGGAGGGTTCCCCTTTCTCTGCATCCTCACCAGCATTTGTTATTCTCCCTTTTTAAAAAAAAAAATTGTAACAGTTTATTGTACATATCTGGGGGGTACAGAATTGAATATCATCACCTGTGTGCCATATGTGATGCTCAAATCAGGATAATTGGTATATTCAATGTAATACATCTCTGTATTTTTTATAATAGCCAGTCTAATCAGGGTAAGATGATATCTCAATGTAGTTTTGATTTTTATTTCCCTGATGTGTACTGATTTTGAGCATTTTTTCATGTGTCTGCTGGCCATTTGTATATCTTCCTTTTAAAAATGTCTATTCAGCTCCTATGACCATTTTTTAATTGGGTTACTTGCTTTTTTACTGTTAAGTTTTTTGAGTTCCTTGTATATTCTGGATATTATTTCCTTATTGGATGCATTGTTTCCTACTATTTTCCTCATTCTGTAGGCTGTCTTTTAACTATGTTAACTTTTTGCTGTGCAGAAGCTTTATAGTTTGATATAATCCCATTTGTTTATTTTATTCTTTTGTTGACTATGCTTTTGGGGTCTAATTCATAAAGTCTTTGCCAAGTCCTACTTCCTGAAGTGTTTCCCATATGTTTTCTTTTGGGAGTTTTATAGTTTCAGGTCTTATATTTAAGTCTTTAATCCATTTTGAGTTGATTTTGGTTTATGGTGAGAGGTACAGGTTTAGTTTCATTCTTCTACTTACGTATGTCCAGTTTTCCCAGCCCATTTACTGAAGAGGCAGTCTTTTCCCCAATTTATGTTCTTGGTGCCTTAGTCAAAGATCAGTTGACTCTAAGTATGTGGGCTGATATCTGGGTTCTCTATTCTGTTCCATTGGTCTGAGTGTCTGTTTTTATGCCAGTACCATGTTATCTTAGTTACTATAGCTTTGTACTATAATTTGAGGTCAGGTAGTATAATGTCTCCGGCTTCATTTTTTTATTTTTTGCTCAGGATTGCTTTGGCTATTCTGGGTCTTTTGTTCTTCCATATGAATGTTAGGATTGATTTTTCTTTTTATTTCTGTGAAGAATGTCATTGGTGTTTTGATGGGGGTTGCATTTGAATCTGTCGATGGCTTTGGGTAGTATGGACATTTTCAGAATGTTGATTCTTCCAATCCAAGAGCATGGAATGTCTTTCAATCTTTTGTGTCCTCTTTAACTTCTTTCAGCAGTGATTTGTAGTTATCTTTATTCACCTCCTTGGTTAAATTGATTGCTAGGAACTTATTCTTTTGGTGACTATTATAAATAGGCTTGCTTTCTTGATTTCTTTTTGTGTTAGTTCACTGTCGGAGCATAAAAACACTATTGATTTTTGTTTGTTGATTTTGTATACTGCAACTTTACTGAAATCATTTATCAGCTTTGAGAGTCTTTTGGCAGAGTCTTTAGGTTTGTCTACACATAGGATTATGTCATCTGCAAACAGAGACAGTTTGGGGCCGGCCCGGTGGTGCACTGCTACAGTGCACTGCTTGGGAGCGCGGTGGCACTCCCGCCGAGGGTTCGGATCCCACGTACAGACCGGTTCCCGCTCACTGGCTGAGTGAGGGGCAGGCGCAGCACCGAGGGTTGCGATCCCATTGCCGGTCCCGGTCCAGTACAGGCGCGACACTGAGGGTTGCGGTCCGTTGCTGGACATGAAAAAAGACAAAAAAAAAAAAAAATAAAGGAACAGGGACAGTTTGACTTCATCTTTTCCAATCTGGATGCTCTTTATTTCTTTTTATTGCCTGATTGCTCAGAACAGTACTTCCAATACTATGTTAAATAGGAGTGGTGAGAGTGGGCATCCTTGCCTTGATCTCCCATTAAAGATGATATTGGAGGTGGGTTTGTTATATATGAGATATTTTCCTTCCATACCTAATTTGCTGAGTCTTTATCATGATGGATGTCGAATTATGTCAAATGCTTTTTCTGCATCTATTGATATAATCATATGATTTTTTTGTCCATGTTTTTGTTGAGGTGGTATATTGCATTTATTGACTTGTTGAGCCACTAAATTATGTTGAACCATCCTTGCATCCCTGGGATGAATCCCACTTAATCGTGGTATATAATTTTTTTGATGTGTTGTTGTATGCTGTTTGCTTATATTTCCTTGAGGATTTTTGGGTCTATGTTTATAAACGATATTGGCCTGTTGTTTTCTTTTTTTGCAGTATGTTTGGTTTTGGTTTCAGGATGATGCTGGCCAAATAGAATGTCCTCTGTTTCAATTTTTTGGAATAGTTTGAAGAGAATTGGTGTTAATTCCTCTTTAAGGGTTTGGTAGAACTCAGCAGTAAAGCCATCTGATCCTAGGCTTTTCTTTATTGGGGATTGCTAATTATTGCTTCAGTCTTGTTGCTTGTTATTGGTCTGTTCAGGTTTTCTGTGTCTTCTTGGTTTAGTCTTGGTAGTTTGTATGTGTCCAGAAATTTATCTGTTTCCTACAGGTTTCCATATTTGTTGGCACATAGTTGTTTATAATAGTCTCTAATGATTCTTTGTATTTCTGTAGTATTGTTGGTAACGTCTCCACTTTCATTTCTGACTTCTGACCCCAAATAAGGGTCTTCTCTCTTGTTTTTTTAGTTAGCCTAGCTAATGGCTTGTCTACTTTGTTTATATTCTCAAAAAACAACACATTTTTCATTGCTCTTTTGTATCATTATGGGGGTCTCTATTTCACTTAGTTCTGCTATGATCTTAATTATTTCTTTCTGTCTATTAATTTGGGGATTGGATTGCTCTTGTTTTTCTAGTTCTTTGAGGTGTAGCATTAGGTTGATTACTTGAAATCTTTATATTCTTTGGAAGTCAGCATTTATTGCAATAAACTTCCCCTTTAGTACTGTTTTTGCTTTATCCCACAGGTTTGGGTATTATGTGTCTTTATTTTTATTAGTTTCAAGACATTTTTTGATTTCCTGTTTAATTTCTTCTTGCATCCATAGGTCATTCACAAGCATGTTGTTAAGTTTTCATGTGTTTGTATAGTTTCCATAGTTTTGCTTGTTATTGATTTCTACTTTAAATCCTTGTGGTCTGAAAAGATACTTTAAATGATTTTAATTTTT
>NW_007733075.1:102199-106931 GCF_000696425.1 Galeopterus variegatus | reverse complement strand
TATTGATTTCTACTTTAAATCCTTGTGGTCTGAAAAGATACTTTAAATGATTTTAATTTTTAAGATTCGTTGAGACTTGATTTGTGACCTAATGTGTGGTCTATTCTGGAGAATGTTCCATGTGCTGATGAGAAGAAGGTATATTTTGTAGTTGTTGGATGAAAATTTCTTTAGATACCTGCCAAGTCCAATTTTTCCAAAGTGTAGTTTAAATCCTGTATTTTTCTGTTGATTTGTTGCCTAGATGATCCGTTCAATGTTGAGAGAGGTATGTTGAAGTCCACAACTATTATTATATTGTGGTCTATCTCTTTCTTTAGGTCTAATAGTGTTTGCTTTACATATCTGGGTGCTCCACTGTTGCGTCCATATTTATTTATGATTGTTATGTCTTCTTGCCAGCTAGATCCCTTTACTGTTATATAACAGCCTCTTTGTCTCTTTTTACGGTTTTTGGCTTAAAGTCTGTTTTATCTGATATAACAATAACTACTCCTGCTCATTTTTGGTTCCCATTTGCATGGTATATCTTTTTCCATCCCTTCACTTTTCATCTGTGTGTGTCTTTGCAGGTGAGGCGAATCTCTTGTAGACAGCATGTAGTTGGNCTTTTCATCTGTGTGTGTCTTTGCAGGTGAGGCGAATCTCTTGTAGACAGCATGTAGTTGGGTCTACCTTTTTAAGGCAATTGTCAGTCTTTTGAGTGTAGAATTGAATCCATTTTCACTTGGGGTTGTTATTGAAAGCTATTATCTTACTCCTGACATTTAATTGCTCTTCTTATGTTAATTTGAATATCTTTTATTCCTTTCTTTCCTTTTCATTGTTTGTCTTCAGTGTTCATTGATTTTTTGAAGTGGTGTGGTATAGTTTCTTTCTCTTTCTCATTTGCATATCTGCTCTACCTGTGGTGTTTGTTTCTTCTTGTGTATTCAAGGTGGCGACTATTATTTTGGGGGTTCCAGGTACACAACTCCCTTAAGGATTTCTTGTAGAGTTGGTCACATGGTGGTGAACTCCCACAGCTTTTGTTTGTCTGGTAAATACACTATTTCCCCTCTTCATTTCTGAAGGATAGCCTTGCCAGAGATAGTATTCTTGGCCAGCAGTTTTTTTCTTTTAGAAATTTGAATATGTCTTCCCATTTTCTTCTGGCCTGTAAGGTTTCTGCTGATATTCTGATGGGACTCCCTTATAGGTGATTTGACACTTTTCTCTTGCTGTTTTTAGAATTCTCTCTTTGTCTTTGACTTTTGGCAGTTTGACTACAATGCGTCTCAGAGAAGATCTTTTTTTTTTTTCTTTTTTTTCAGTAATTGTTTCCTTTTTATTGTGAATAATATTCCATTGTATGGATGTACCACATTTTGTCAAACCATTCACCAGTTGTTGGACATTTAGGTTGTTTCCAGTTTTTTACTATTCTGAATAATGCTGCTAAGAATATTCATGCACGAGTCTCTATGTGGACATATGTTTTTATTTCTTTGGGGCATATACCTAGAAGTTCAATTGCTGGTCATATGGTAACTCCATGTTTAACATTTTGAGAAACTGCTGCCAACTTTTTTCCAAAGTGGCTGCACCATTTTACATTCTCAGCAATGTATGAAGGTTTGAGTTTCTCCATATTCTTTTTTTTTTTTTTATATAACCTCTTTTCTTTTCTTTTTTTTATTTTGTCAATATACACTGTATATGATTATTATCTTTTTGGATTGAGCCTGTTTAGGGGATCCTTGAGCTTCTCGGATCTGGAAGCCCATATCTCGACCAATACCTGGGAAGATTTTGCTATTATTTCATCGAATGCATTTTCTATGCCCTTTCCTTTCTCCTCCCCTTCCAGAACGCCCATAACTCTGGTGTTTGTGTGCAAAAAAGTGGTCTGCTACCTCTCTTAGATTTTCTTCTTTTTTTTTTTAATTCTTTTTTCTTTTTCTTTTCTTTTCTTTTTTTCTTTCTTTCTTCTTTTTTTTTTTTTTTTTTTTTTTTTTTTTTTTTTTTTTTTTTTTTTTTTTTTTTTTTGTAAGACTGTCTTCCAGATCAGAAATTGTTTCTTCTGATTGGTCTAGCCTGCTGCTTATGTTCTCAGTTGAAGTTTTTATTTCATTTATTGAGTCAGTTCCAGGAATTCAGCTACATTCTTTTTTATGGTATTTATCTCTTTGTAAATTTCTTCTTCATGTCCTGGATTGTTTTTCTCATTTTTTTTTTTGTGTTCCCTAACTGAGTCTTCTTGTATATCAGTAAGTTTCTTTAAGATTGTTCCTCCAAATTCCCTTTCAGACATTTCAAAGGCTTCCTGTTGTATGTGGGGTGGTATTTGGGAATTATAGTGTTCCTTTGGTGGTGTCATGTTTTCTTGCTTTTTGTATTCCTAGTATCCCTACATTGATGCCTAGTTATCTGGTGGTTGCTTCTTCTATTACTCTGGGCTGGCTTTGGAGAAGAGAGACTCCCTCCTGCAGATTTGTTATATGTTGTCCATGAGGTGGGTGTTTTAATTTTCATTCTGGGTAGACTCAGCAGTTCCAGCATTTCCAGGTAGACTCAATTTTTCGGTGTAGATTCAGTATTTCTGGAGGACACTGGCGGCTACGTTTGTGGCTGGGGCTGTGCACATGGCTGGGGGACATGTGGGTGGCCTAGGTGGGTGGGGTCACGTGGGTGACACAGGCCATGCTGTGGGGTGTGCTGCATGGGATGAACTCCTGTGCAGGGAGAAGGGGCTCAGCTCTGGGACTAGATAATGGCACAGGCATCTGTGGTAGCAGTGGGGGCGGGCTTGGGCAGGAGCAGGAGAGTTACCACTGGGAAGTGCTCACAGCCATGCAGATACTTTCTGCCACAAGGCAGAATTCCTTGTGGATGATCCTGGTTTGGGAGACATGGCAGCTGAAGACACACGCCTCTTTCTCCTTTATACCACCCTGCTTGGTTTTCATGCTCCATGGGGTCCTCACCAGGCCCATGTTGCCCTCCCGTGCTCTCCCACCAATGGCCTCCCCCATACTTAGCTGTCCTTTCCTTGCTCTGGTCCCCTCCTGTGGGAGGATCGCATGTTGGGCACCTCTAGTCTGGCATCTTGCCCCCTCCCCAAACTTTGATTAAATAAATTTGATATGCTTTTCTCTTATTAACCTATCTTTTGATATAGGAGTGTCAGCTGTGACCCTTCTGGTGGGTGAGGAAAGGTGTCACACATTCCCACCCCTACAGTGATCTATCCATGCAACAGAGCATCATTCAGCCATAAGAAGGGGCGAAGTACTGATTCACACTAGAACATGGATGAGACTTCAGATCATTATGGTAAATGAGAGTAGCCAGACACAAAAGCTCACATATATGGTATGATTCCATCTATATGAAATGTTCAGAATAAGAAAAACCATGGTAGATTAGTGGTTGCCAGTGGTTGCAGGGAGAGGGTCATTGGGATTGACTATAAACAGATATGGGCTTCTCGTGCAGTGATGGAAGTGTTAGGAAATTAGATAGTGACAATAGTTGCACATCATTCTAAATATGCTAAGAAACACCTGTAAGAGTTTTAAATGGTGAATATTATGTTATATGAATTTAAAAAATTGTACTTCTTCAGAACCTTGGGTTGGGAATCTTCATAGATATAACATGAAAAGTACAAGTGAGAAAAAAATAAGACAAATTGGAGTTCATCAAAAATTTCTTTGGGGGGATAAGATAAATGTTCTAAAATTTGATTATGGTGATGGCTGCATACCTCTGTATATATACTAAAAACTATGAATTATATGGTATATGAATTATATGTCAATGGAGCTGTTAAAACAGAAAGCCCAGGGACTGTGGCATGAAGAGCAGACGCAAGCGGAAGGAGCAGAGATGGAAAGCCCAGTGCACAGGTGGTTGTCCTTGTCCATGTGAAAGGTGCTGATGGCCTGGACTGGCCTTGTGGTGGTGGAGGTGGACAGATGTGACTAGATCGAAGAGATACGTGCTGGGAAAAATCTGCAAAAATATGAAAATAAACAGGAATAAATAACATGAGTCTGTAAATGAACGTGGTATTGGAATAATTTACTCTAATGAGCTCTTCAGAGAATAACTGTGAGATAAATCTAAATAAATAATGAGAATCTGCTCTATTGACTAAGATGCAAAGCTATTCTTCAGCGAGTATTCTGCATAAAAAGCAACATCTTTCCTGATTGCTCTTGGCAACTTCTCAGAAATTCTTATTTAATTATTTGAGTGTGAAACAGGAAATATTGCTGTGTCTTCCAGATCCTCTTTCCTCAAAATAAAGTCCTTGACAGGGACTTGGGGGTGGGGGGAGGAAACTGCACAGGTGCCCAGGATTCCAAATAAAAAAATAAAAGCCACTTATTTCAGGATAGATGTTTAAGACTACTACATTATTAAAAGATTCAATAAATGGAGGTCTGAACTTTTAAGAAATTTTTAACTCTCTCGTCTTCAGATAGCAAGAAAGAAAAAGGATAAGTCATTTTCTTGTACATATCACTTTATTCTCAGGTTGCTAATCAAAGGGTTAAATCTGCTGATCTGTTAAATCGTCTAAGTAATGAAATATTTTACTTTTAGCTTCACATCTCATACTTCAGGTATCAGCTTTAGTTCCATCAGCAAAATTCATTCTTTTAATTTATGAGTTTCTAATTATTGATTTCTTTATACAACATGCTTAGCCCCATTTCTGTACCTGAGATTATCTAATTTAAAA
>NW_007733075.1:100637-101570 GCF_000696425.1 Galeopterus variegatus | reverse complement strand
TATAATGTAGCAGAGTAAATTAAATTCTAGCTAAGAAAAATCAAGGTAAGGATTGATTAATAAAGTTAAGGGAAAAAAGGGTAGGCCCTTACAGAAAACCTTCTGTGGGCATTTTATTAAATCAGGTACATTATACATTATAACAGTGTATTTCCACGTAAGTAGACTCCAAATATAACCAAGCAACTGTGACAGGCTGTTACACTGGCTGGGGTGAGATTCCACCTATTTGGATAATAACACTTTGGCTTGAATCACACTACATATCTTTCCTTGACAACCAAATTAAGTTGAGGAGAAAGATAACAGTTGCCATTACTTTGTGCTTATGATAGGACTTGGTCCCAGCTTCACACACTGATTTCAGACATTTAGGACACAAAAAACTCCAAAGCATTTTTTCCTGGTGGTAGTATCAGTCGTAGTTATAGCAACACAGTTAACTCCGGAGACGCCAGGTCAGATTATGAACACAACTGAAAAACAAAACTTATATATATATATATATATAGCAAAAAGCTCAAATAAGGGTGCAAAGAAGCAGTGATGATGATAAATGTTAGTAATTACCCACAAACGTTACGCACAGTAAGCACTCGGCAACACAATGTATGCACAGAGCTCTCAATTTTCCAGTCTGGCAGTGTTTCAAGCAGGAGAGGAGGCATTTTTGTTTCATGTTCTCAACTTAATATTTCTCTTTAGAAAAGTGATAAACTTTGGATGCAGCTCTCTGAATTCCGTGGGTTAATATTTCCAGCAATTTGGTCTCAGAGAAGCAGACGTTACAAAACATAAGCTATACTGTAAGCTACAGACACATGATGGAAATTTAGATTGACGAAAGCCGCTATTTTTTGAGGACTTTTCAGGCATCAGACATGGTACTAGTGCTCTTGCATAATTTACTCCTCACAGTAGAACTGTTTTCCC
>NW_007733075.1:97120-98948 GCF_000696425.1 Galeopterus variegatus | reverse complement strand
CCTACAATGCCTGAAATGGCATCACTGGGCACTCAGCCCTTGTTCTCTGCCTCAGCATCTTTGCACAGGCTGCTCTCTCCATCTTGAATGCTCTTGAATATTCACCCCACAACACTGTCAGCCAACACCAGTGACCCTCCAGCCACTGCACGATCCCACCTTCTTGGTTAAATCCTGTGCAGCCTTCAGGTGTCAGCCAGCTGCTTAGGAAATTTGCGTCGCCTTGTTATCCATTTTTTAAAAAGAATTGTACTTTGTCCTCTAAACACTTGTCTCAGGTTGCAATTGTGTGCGTGCGTGTGTGTGTGTGCGTGCGTGTGTGTGTGTGTGGCTATTTGATAAATATCTGTCTTCTGCACAGCATCATAAGCTACAGAATGGTAAAGACTATGTCTGTTTTCTTCTCCACTGTATCACCGTGCTCTGAGTACAGTGTCTGGTACATGGCAGGCACACATGTATTTACTAAATGAATAGTTTTGGTAATGATCCACCAAAAAGAATCATTCTCATAAATAGTCCTCAGCCTCAACTCCACCTAGAAAGATGCTGAACACGTCCCCATAGAAGGGGCATTCACTGGAACAGTGAGTGGAACAGCTGGGGTCTTGGAAAAATCAAGGATGCTAGACACAATCGTGATCGATCCTTTTTTTTCCTAACCTATTTCACATACTATGTTTGGTGTCAGCAATCACACTGGGAAGATATGAGCCNGCTTGTCTGTCTCTAAATTATGTGATTTTTAAAAATCATTTACATCATGCTTTGTTTTATGATATTAAAAATTATAAAGCAGATGTTTACTGGGTGCTGATGTGTTTACTTTTTGATTGCATGTTATGTGTTTCAAATACATGATCTCATCCGAGGTAGGTATTATTTTATATATGAGACTCTGAAAGGTCAATATTAGTATTATTACTGCCAGATTTGGGGGTCCTTTATCGACCTTCCAAATTCAACCATTTGGAAAAAATGATGTCTTTACTCTTAAAAATTCTTAAAAAAAAAAAAAAATTTTAGGTGAGGGAACTGAATCACAATGGATTCAGTGACTTGCAGGGCCTCCTTAGCCAGGCAGTGGTAAAGCCAAAACTATGTAGCTCCTGGGTCTGAGTCGTGCTGTTTGTCTTGAATGCTCCCCACCTGAAGAGACTGTGATTGGCCTTTGTCATCCCACTGTCCCTCAAGCTTCCCTGACTTTAACCATGGCTTTTCTCCTCCTGGTGGTCTCCAAGGAAACCAGGAAGATGCTGCTTGGTAGGAAGAGTGCCTCTCTTCTGATATGTGACATGACTACCATGGGTCTGTCGGCAGTGCGGGATTTTTCCCTCTGGATTGTGTCTATGCTTTTAACAAAAGAAACATTTGGGGGGATGACATGCTGCTTCACTTCAGTTACAAATAAGTCAGTTTTTTAGCTTGTAATTTAAGGATTCTCCAAAGATGTGGAAATTGATAAAAGTCAATGATGAAAGGCTCAGAGTTCGTCCCGCACATATGTGTGAGGCCCCAAGAGGAAGATCAAAGTGTTTTGCAAAGCAGGGTCTAGAGGTGGCACGCAGCTGGAATGGGAGGGTTTCGGAGGTTAGCAACCTCGCCTCACAAGTCACAGACACAGAAGGAGAAACAGGAGGAAGCAGGAAGCACCCGCCTTACTCTTACAGAGGGAGGCTGCTGTTCTCTCCTGCAGCCATGTCTGCTCACCAGCTCCCAACACTCCCCCACCGCTGTGCGTATTTAATACCCAAACCAAGTCGGATATCTTGTGTTAGGGTCAGATTATGTTTCCCAGAAGATTAGAGTTTGTCTATAATTTGCCTCC
>NW_007733075.1:70073-96151 GCF_000696425.1 Galeopterus variegatus | reverse complement strand
TTCCTAACCTATTTCACATACTATGTTTGGTGTCAGCAATCACACTGGGAAGATATGAGCCATTCTTTCTGTTTGATGATGGTGTAGCCTGGTTTCTGAACAGCAACAGGCACATGGAAAGTGAGGGGCCTCAACCTCAGCACTGTTCTGTGATGCACCGAGCACTTTCCCTATGCCATTTCCTCAAAGACAAAGACTGTCATTTCTGCTTATTCCACATTCCCTAAAGCACCTACGTCAGTCTAGGACACAGAGCAAGCGCTTTATTAACCATTTATTGATGCTTGTCAAATAAATTGCGTGTATGAAAAGAGGGATCCTATGATGAACAGGCAAATGTACATAGACCAGCAACGCCAATGTTGACTTATGAAGACATGTTTAATATTTATGTGGTTTAGAAGAGAGAACAGGAGCTGGGATGAAATTCTAAAATTTGAAAAAAAATGTTTTCTTACCGCTACACTAAAGTATTTGAGTAAAAGGCAATCAAGAGTATGTGTTAATCATTGAGATAAGTTCTTTGCTCACCATGAAAATCTCTTTGGCCTCAGCAGAGGCAAAGTCTCTGGATTTTTTTGTTGTTTACAATGGAAAATTTCAAACTAGTATGAAAATTGAAATGACAGTACAATGAAACCCCATGCACCTGTCACTCAAGCTTCAATCATTTTAAACACGTGGCAAATCTTATTTCATCTAAACCCCCATTATTTCTCTTCCTAAAATTAGGTTATTTTGAAATAAATCACAGGTATTATAACATTTCATTCATAAGTGTGTCACTCCTAAAAGACAGATTCTTTTTAAACATAATCATAATACCATTATTACAGCTAAAAAATGTTATAGTTCCTTAGTATTTTCAAATATCCAGTCAGTGCTCAGATTTCTCAATATGTCACATAAAAGTTTTGTGATTGTTTGGTTTGTTGGTTAGTTGGTTAGTTATTGTTTTGTTTTGTGTATTTTTACAGTTGACTTGTCTGAATCAAAATCCAAACTAGGTCCACATTGTGCATTGGTTGACACATCACTTAATGTCCCTTCTGAGGTACCGTTTCCCCTCCTTTGTATTTTTATTTGCAATGTATCTTTTGAAGACAGTGGTTCATTTGTTCTGTAGAGTCTTCCACATACTGGTTTTCGTTGACATGTCACCTGGCCCTTGCATTTCCAGTATAGTTGTACTAGACTTGGAGACTCGACAAGGTTCAGGTTCGATATTTGACCAGAATACTTCATAGCTGGCATTTTGTACTTCCTTCTGCATCATATCAAAGTATCACGTAATATTCAATTGTCTCTGTTTTTCGTTATGCTAAAATTTTGATTCAACTGTTATCAACCTAAGCTATCCATTATAAAGTTTTTTATTAGCTTTTAACTAATTATTTTAATAGCTGTTGATGCTCATTGCCTAGATCCCGTTTTCATTAGGGATTGTGAAATGTTGATATTTTAATTCTATCACTCTTTCAGCATTTATCACCTAGAGTTCATTTATAATGAACACTCTCTCATCAACAGAATATGAATGTGTGTGTGTACTTGGTTATTTTAGTGTATTTGTCATTTCTGTTACTTATAACGAAATACCTGGAACTGGGTAATTTGTAAGAAAATGAAATTTATTGCTTATAGCTTCAGAGACTGGGAAGTACAAAGTCCAGGGAACACCTCTGGTGAAGGCCTCGGTGGTGACAGTGACGCAGAGGTCTCAGGTGGCAGAATGGCAGGGCAGAGAGAGAGAGAGCTCCTCACTCTCTCTCCTTTTAAAGACCTCAGAACCACACCCATGACCTCTGTAAACAAGCAAATTGTGAATCCATTTACTTCGGCATGGTCCTCACAAGGACCCCTTCAAGGCTTCACCTTTCAACTATTATAATAGGATTTCCCACCCTCAACAGTAACAGTGGGGATTAAGCTTCAGTGAATTTGGGGGGACATGAAATCCACTGCACTTAGGTATAGTTTGTATGCATATTGCAAAATAAATGTTTTCCCTTTGTTTACCAGTTTTCAGGATGAATTGGTTCTCTAGCAACTTCCACTGGCAACCAGCCAGTTTTGCTTTGTTCTTTTTTTCAAAATATTGTTATGAACTCATGGATTTAAACATATTTGATATGTTTCGATTCATTGCGGTTATCCTAATTGATGGTTTGATTATCCCATGTTTTGAGACAAGTAGAAGCCAATTCAAGTTAGCTCTTTAGTCCTTCTGATAGGACCCCAATGATTTTTAATGACTTCCTTACTTTTAAGATTCAGGTTCACACTTACTTTGTACATTTGCTGCCACAGACCTGAAATTAACCATTTCTCCAAGAAGCTCTTTTTCTTTTTATGGGAATTGGGATTTAGGGACTATAGTCTGGACAATTGGGATGATCATTTGCCCTGAGGTGGTAATTATTTGTAGAGCATTTTAATGGACGATCTTGAAAAATATGTAATTTTTTAAAGAGAAAAATGCATCAAGTGTATATAAAGTTCACTAATATATTTACAGTTCAAATTTAGGTCTCATGTTTTTATGCAATTTCTTTGATTTTATATCTGTACCTCTTTCCTCTTACATTGAAAATATTGAATCAACAGCATTAATATAATTAACATAATCATTTACTTCCTTTATCCTAACATATATATGTATGTATTCATACACACACCTAAATATACATATATTGGTTTAAAATAACAACCTCAATATTATTATTAACATTATGATTACTAAAAACAGTTTAAAATTAATTTATTATTCTTTTGTCCTTAAAACATATTCCACAAAAAGTATATTTTCAAATCATTGTGTTTTAAAATCACTTGAAATAATTTTTTTTGTTTTTTTGGTAAAACCATCAACTCAATACAAACTTAGGTATATTTTTGTCATCTTGACTCTTATTTTTTAGACTTAATTTTGTTTGTAATTATGTAAAGAATATACATAATTCCAAAGTCAAATCTACTAAATAACGTATGTGTTAAGAAGTCTACGTTCCATGCTTATGCCTTCTACTCTATTTTCTCCCTCTTCCTAGAGACAGCCGTTCCTATTAGGGTTAGGTTTATCCTTCCACTGTTTTTTAAATATAAGCAAATATTTATACACAAATAGATATGTGTGTGTGTGTGTGTGTATACATACATATCTTAGGCAAAAGGTAACATAGTTTACACACTTGTCACTAGTATGCTTTTTACATTTAATAAAAAATCCTAGAGATCTCTTCATGGTGGTGTACAGAGATCTTCAGCATTCTTTGGATGTTCCGTAGCCATCCATTGCAGAGATCAACCAAGGTTTATTCTTCCTCTACTAGACTTTTGGCTGGTGTCCATTCTTTTGCTATTACAAATACTGCTGCAATAAATAGTCTAGTGCATACATATTTTCATATTTTTGCTACTGTAGTTTTTGATAGATTACTAAAAGTGGGATGGCTAAGTTAAAGGTAAATGCATGTGTAATTTTGCTAGATATTACTAATAGTGAACTAGAAGTGTTGTTTTCTTTCAGCCAGCAACATATGTCATCAAACTTTTGGATTTTTGACCATCTGGAATGCAAGAAATAACATCTCTGCTAGATCTACCATAGGACCCAGCTATCCCACTGCTGGGAATATACCCAGAGGAATGGAAATCATCAAGTCGAAGATATACCTGCTCCCCAATGTTCATTGCAGCACTCTTTACAATAGCTAGGAGTTGGAACCAGCCCAAATGTCCATCATCAGATGAGTGGATATGGAAACTGTGGTACATCTACACAATGGAATACTACTCTGCTATAAAAAAGTATGAAATACTACCATTTGCAACAACATGGATGAACTTAGAGAAAATTATATTAAGTGAAACAAGTCAAGCACAAAAAGAGAAATACCACATGTTCTCACTTATTTGTGGGAGCTAAAAGTAAATAAATAAATAAATATATAAACAAGTAAAGGGTGGAGGGGGAAGAAGATACAACAATCACAATTCCTTGAACTTGTTAAGACAAGTGAACAGATGTGATGTAGGTGGGGGGAGAGAGGGAGGGGGGAAGAGGAACAGGTAAAGGGACATGAAAATCAAGTGCAATGTATATTGAGAAGTTAAAATAGATAAATAAATAAATCATCAAAAAAAGCAATGAGAGCCAAGCTGGGGCCACTAGAGTTCAGAGGAAGAGGAAGAGAGACCACAGAGTTCATGAAGACGGGAGAAGCCACGATGAGAGAAAGAAAGGATCGATCCAAACATTTTGAGGCCTGGCTGCTTCAAGTCTGGAGCTGGTGAGCACACAGAGCAAGAGCTGGAAAAAGCCACAGCTGTGCCCTTTGTATGCAGGTGGTGGCTGGGGAGAAGAGGGCCTTGGTGGTCCCTAGGCCAATGAGACCACTAACAGGGTTCCCTTGAACCCACATGGAAGCAAGGAACTGCAACAACTGAAAAAAGGAGCCACTCAGAGGCTGGTGAGTCCTCAGAAGGAATAGGTGCATGGCCTGTCCCATGGAGTGGAGAGACAGACCCAGCAGGGGAGCACTGGGGCACAGCATGGACAGCTGATCTGCCCTCTAATCAGTACTCAATCGAGACTAGTCAAAATATAGAAGTGCAGGGGGTACAGTTTGCTGAAAAGACTCAGGCCCAGACCAGAGTTTGCGCTCATTTCGTGAGTGTACTGGATCTCATGAGAGCCGGAAGTACCTATAAAGTCAACAATTAAAACCTGAGCTGCACGAAAAAAAGCCTTCCACAGGGAATCGTTAGCAAAGCAAAAATTCAGCTCAACTACAGGGCTCAAGTGCTGGTCCCCATGGGAAGATCCCCCATTTTAGAAGTAAGCGAAGGATAACAAATTAGTTCCAATGCAGAGTTTAAGTGGTGGGAACAGCAAATAATCCAACAAAGAACTGAAAGAAAAAACAAAATACCCACAGATCAGAGACAAAGTTTGATATTAATTAGTAAAGGTCTCACATCACCAAAGAACACCTATAAAACCTAGAAGGACCAGAAGCCCCCTGGACTCCCAAACCAGGGAGGGGGAAGTGCTGTGACCATCAGCCATGCCCCCAATACCTGCAACCAGCCTGGCAACAACCACTGACCCTCCACAGGAAGTACCCCAGGCCCCAAACGGGAGCAGTAGGGGGCCAACAGCCTTGGCCTTGCCCCACTGACAGCTGCAACCAGCCCAGCAAGGACCACTGAGCAATCGCTGGAAGCCCTCTGATCTCCTGATCTGGGGTAGTGGGGGGCCGAGGACTTCAGCCACATCCCCCTGACATCTGCATCCAGTGCAGGAATGACGGAGCCACTGGTGGAAGCCCCTTGGTCTCCTCTCCAGGAATGAGGGGTGGGGCATGAGCCTTAACCATGCCCCCTCCTTCCTCCTTCTCCCACCCTATTTTCTTCCCCTTCTTCTCTCCCCCTCCCCTCCAAGTGCTCCACAATATCTTAGAATGTAAAAAAATAATAGTATTAAAAAATAAACTTAAAAAAAAAGAATAGAAAGCTAGCATAATCCTAGTACCAAACTCCAACAGAATAGCACACAGAGGACAAAAAAATATTGCATGCACATTTATAAACATTAATGCATAAATCCTAAATAAAATAGAAAAACTAATTCAGCACTATAAATTTCAGAAATTCATTTATGAATAATAGAATTCCTAGTAATATTATTAGTTGAGCATTTCTCAAATGGCCATTGAAATCTAAAGCAGTAGTTATTTTAAAAAGGGAAAGAACTAAGTTGAACAAAGTCAGAGAAATGTCTTGACTTCAAGTCTTCTCAGCACCTTTAATTTGTCCATATACCAGAGAACAGTTGTTTTCAGCCTTTGCAAACTTAGCTGATCATAAAACATTTTCTAATTCCAGAAACAATGTTCTTTAAAGCTCAGTTGAAGAAATGTTTCACAATGTCAAGAGATGAAAGGGGGAAAACCACGTGATTCTTTGATAGCTGCTAAAAAAGGAAATGACAAAATTCAATGTTGAGTTTTGTAAAAAACACCTTGTAAATCCAGAAATGGAGTGTACCTCAAAGTAAGATCAAATAGAAAATGTCAAAGTGATGGACCAGGCATTCTCACTAAAGTCAGAAAAAGAAAAAAAAAAAAAAATCAGCAGGTTTATTTAAGAATGTTTATAAATTCACACTGAGGTACTGATGCAAGAAAAGAAATAACAGACACAAATACGGCAAAAGAAAAAATACAGTATTGTTGAAATGACCAGTTATCAGGAAAATAACTCAAAAAAAGTCAACCAGCAAATGTTAAAATAATAAGAAAGTTCAATAAGTTAATTCTCAAAGAAAGAATTAAAAGCATATTAACAAAAAATAGATAACTAGGAAATAGTTGGAAGAGATTATCCCATTCTCAACAACCAAAAGATATAGGCTTTAAATAGGAGAAAAGTAAAAAATGTATCCTGGACCTAAATGAAAAAAAAAAAATGATTCAACTCCAATGAGGGACATAAATGAAGACTTAGAGAGCCAGACAGACAACATGACTCTAACAAAGTGAATATCAAGTTATCTGAAGAAATGCAATACAAGAAAAGGATGTAATTTTTTGAAGAATAATCAGGGAGGTGGACTGGAGGAGACTTGGAATCCTAGGTGCAAAACTACTGTTGATTAAAAGCTACAGTGTGGCATCTGAAATAACGCAGGATGCATAGTTCAATGACACATGTTGGAAGTCCCTGAAACATCCTCTGACATCTATAAAAATTAATGCATTACAAAAGTGACTTATCTGTTAAGATAAATTTACCAGTGTGAAACAGAAATCCAATGATGAGGAATTTGCCAAATGGAAGTTTATGTTTCTCATAAACAAGCTGACTAGAGAGCTACAGTGGCCACTCCAGAAATTCACCTGGGGTCAGACTCCTCTGGCCTCCTGCCCCACTGTCCTTAGCCAATGGAGCAGGTGGATTTGCCCCTATGGTGGTTACCTGACCTACAGGATCCATTTCACATTCCAGGAACAAGGAAGGAAAAAGAGGAAATGGCACTTAAATAGTAAGTCCACCATTTCAGAAAATATTAACTGTTCCAGGAGCTTCAGTAGTTCTGCTTTCTGGGACAGTCAGCTGCAAGGAAACATGGGCACATTTCTCTGAACAATTGGCTTCCATTATCAAAAAAAAAAAAGATTGAGAAATGATTATTATATCACTTAGATTATTAGATGCTGATTACAGCATCAGCCATGACTGGCATTTCAAAGGAAAGAGGAAAGGTTGGATTCTTCAACAGAGGAATGAGACACCTTGCTAGACACTTGGGGTGGGGAGTTAAGCTAAAGCTCTCCCTCACATATCATATAAATATAAAATCCATGTGGATAAAATGTAACCCCCGAAACAGAAATGATAAAATTACCAGGATAAACTGTAGGTGAATATTCATATAATCATGCAGTGGGTGATGCCTTTCTAAACTCAATGCCATAAGCAGAGTCCATAAAGGAAAAGATGAATAGATTTTGTTATTGAAATGTTGAAAACTTTTTTACAATAGCTTTCTTGTTTTACTTATTCCTATTTTTTTATTTACAACAAAATACCGTGAACACAATTCAGCAACAAACTATTTATTAACAAAAATATTTTCAGTATATACAGCAAAGGGTAAATATTGTTAATATAGGATTTGGTAAGAAAAGTATAAATGAAGTAAATGGCAAAGGTCATAAACACAATTTGCAAGAAAAAAAATTAACCAATTGATACATGAAAATATGTTTAACTTTATTATTAAGCAAAGGAATGCATATTGGCAACAATGAGTTACCATGTTTTACCTACAAAACTCTGAAAATGCTCCGTAGTTGAGGGGGCGAGGACACAGACCTATGACTACTAGGGGAAATATTAGAACTGTTTTACAGTGCACAACGTAACAGTATATATATCAAAACCTTTAAGTACCTCAAATGCCACTGCTGATATTCTATTCTATGGAGATTTTTAGAGATCTGTAAAAGGTGTAAATATGAAATTTTTATTGCCATATTTGTATTTAGAGTGAAAATTTGAAAAAGCATAAATGTTCACAACAGGATATTGGTTGACTAAATTTTGTTATGCAATAAAACTTTATTCAGTCATTATTGATTAGACTATGAATGGAAAATTGTGATTAGGGCAATATTCTCCTGATATATTAAATGGAATATACAGGTCAAAAAATCATCAAAATGGGTTGAGCAACAGGATATTGGTTGACTAAATTTTGTTATGCAATAAAACTTTATTCAGTCATTATTGATTAGACTATGAATGGAAAATTGTGATTAGGTCAATATTCTCCTGATATATTAAATGGAATATACAGGTCAAAAAATCATCAAAATGGGTTGAGAACAATATAGAAAGAGACACACAGAGAAGATTCAGAAGGATATATGAGCCATCAAATGTCATTATAGCTATTTGTACCAGATTTTTGGTGTGTTTTATTTTGTGTTTTTATTATCTGTATTTTCTTATTTGTATACGATGTATATGCAATGTTTATCATAACAACAAAAGGCAATAAAATGCATGATCCCAACAGTGAAAAAATTACACAAAAATGACAGAGGTTCCCTCCAGGTGAAAGGACTGTGGGGGTTTTACTCACTTTTATAAGCTTGTCTGTATTTCCCTTTAGTGAACAGGTAAAACTTTTGTAATCTGAATTTTAAAATGCTGTTTTTTAAAAACAACACTGAGACACTCTCTGTTGCTTTCATAACAGAGTCCAAAGTCTACTAGAAGGTATTTAAGTTCTTTCTGTATCTGGCCCTTACTCATGCCAAATCAACTCTGCTCTCTGTTCTCTGAAAACAGCCAAGTTCCCTCTCCCCGCTGGGTGTTGTCTCTGCCCACGTGTCCTAGTGCTGCGAACCCCTCATCCCTCACCATGCAGCGTGATGCTCAGGCAGCCCTGCCTCCCTACGTCATTGCACTAATCACAGCCTATTCTATGTTCTGTTCACTTCCTTTCTCAGTCTCTGGACTCAAAGTTTCTATAGGGCAGCAATTGAGTGATAAACAATTGTCATGGATGGAGGTAATGACCGAGTGAGAGAATGCGTGAAACAGTCTCCCATGTACCTTGGAAAACACACTTACTTTATCTCGTTGAATCCTAATCAAGATTTCATGAGGTAGGTATTATTATGCCTCTCTTCCAGATAAGAGGACCAAAGAGTTTAGGAAGTTGGATCCCCCTCGGCAGCCCCCAGCACATAGCCACTGCGAATAATTACAAAATAAAAGAGCACACATGGTCTATGACCGTTTCTCCAAAGGCAAAACTAAATGAAGAACCGAGCTATTTATCTGGATAATTAAAACAAAAAGTACCTTGCTAGGAGGATGAGGTTGGGAGTGGGAATAGGAACAGGTCGTTTATTTTCCTTTTTCCTTCTGTCCTGAATTATTTTAGACGGCTACATGGAGTGACTGGATTCACCTGCATTGAAACCCCTTGAGAATTTTTATGGGTTGAACCAAACAGGATTATGACGTGAGCCCATCTAGGGAGGGGGGCAGAAGCAGGCATAGAAGACGATTTCTTCGCGTGCTTGGCCTTTGTAGAATGAGCCATGATGACTACCTAGAAAATGCATCGTTGATGGGATGTCATAAGGCAAGCTTTCTTTTTCCTTTTCAAATAATGACTTATTTCATATTAACTGTGCTATGAAGCATTGCCACGGAAGATTGTTTTCAGCACAAGAGAACTGTTCTTGATTTCACAGCCTGCCTTGTCCACCTGTCGCCTAAGCTCTGGTGTCTCCCCAGCAAGGCTTCTCATGTCAGTATCAGTTTCTCATTCACATGGATTCAATGGGTTCAAGATATTTTTCTTGCCCCAATCATACTCTGTTCTCTATCTTTCGTTTTCTCCAATTTCCACCTGCTTCCTGGTTAATTCACGCTTATCTCCATATTTCTTTTATTTCATCTCTTTCTACAAAATGTAATACTCCTTAATACAGTTGAGAAAGTGGAAATGTTTACAAATTCTTAAATATTTTGTTTTGTAAAAGGGCAGCCTGTACTTAATGTCTTAAAAATATTGAAATCCACAGCCCCGTTCTCTTATTGTGCACGCAAGTCCCAACTGCAGGCAAGTTTGTTATTGGAGTACCAGGAAAACAAACTCAAAATCCAAATGAAGGGGCTTTGTTTAGAATACCAATTAAACAAAAAAGTTAATTAGGGTTTGATATAAAATTTCTGAATCCAAATTACACATTATTAGTCTTCTTCCCCAATGACAGTTGATAGTGACTTATTTGTTTTTCTATTAAGCATTCCGTGGGCACTGACTTATAAATACACACTTGCATGGATGTCCACGTTCTTCCTCTCTACAAGGGACAGTCTCTTGTGTGCCAGGCACTGTTCTGGACACAGCTTCGATTCTCATGGAGGAAGACAGACACAGTCACGCTAATGAATGTGTAATTACAAACAGAGACGGGCACCCTAAAGAAAAGGAGCACAGCACAGGAGTTTCTGCAGGTGAGGACAGCCAGCTGAGACATAAGAATGAAACTCTTAACAGGCTGTGCCCTCCCCACCTCCACCTGAGGTTCATGCCCCACAACCGGGTGCACGCTCCTTTAAACCTTTAAACTGCAGTGTCTGGCAAGTCCATGGGATTCCTGCCCGGTTTTTGATCATACCAAGACATTTTCTCTGCTAAATGCTTGAGATGAAAGACTTGCTAGACCTGACCTGAATTTAAAAATTCAGTGTCATGTTCAGTTGTAAGGTCTTCTGCTTCTACTGTTCACACCACAGCACAGCATGTTTTCAGATTTGAAATAGCAAGTTTCATCTTGAGGTGGCTGCCCACACACCAATGCTTCATTTAGAACATGTGGTCCAGAGTGTTGGAAAATCCATAGCCAGGGGACGGTGTGGGATAACAGCCGGCAATGCGATAGTGTCCAGGGGCCTTTGCAGCAATGAGCAGGCATTCCCTGGACAACGCTGTCCCATTCCATCATTGCTCATAAATATACTCCCTTTGCAGCTCCCCTGCCCCCCCCCAGACACACAGGCTTCACATAAGTGGAAATATTAGGGAAAGAGTGACAAAGCAAGGCACAAGAGTCCATATAGGAAAACTTAAAGCCAGAGAAGGAACTGAATTAGCAAAAGGAGAAACGGGCCTCTTGGCAAAAACACACGGTCAAGGCAGACGTTGCACTTGGGGATTGACTGGACTCAAGGCTTGGTGAACTCATGTCAGGCATTTGATGACTTTACATGGGGTAAGTATCATCTTACAGAATTACAGAAAAATACACATCAGAACTTGTCCGAGGTCACCTGGCTACTAAGAGACAAAGTCTTTTTTTTTTTCCTTTTTGTCTTTTTTCGTGACCGGCAACGGATCGCAACCCTCGGTGCCGCGCCTGCACCTTGCTCAGCCAGTGAGCGGCCGGTCTGTACGTGGGATCCGAACCCTTGTCGGGAGCGCCGCTGCGCTCCCAAGTGGCGCACTGTAGCAGTGCGCCACCAGGCCGGCCCCAAAGAGACAAACTCTTGATTCAAACTCATTCAGAGTTCTTTTCACATCATCATCTGGGGAGAAAATGTTGAAATTAAGAACATGATGAAAAATCCAGAGTTCATCTTGTGACATCTGGAAAGGCTCACAGAAAAGATCCTGGGTGGGGAATGAAGGTCCTATGTACTGGTCATAGGAGAGCCACCCCCAAAGAAGCAGAACAAGTCATCCTTCTTTATAAAGAGAACCAATTATTTCCAGAGTAAAAACAAGAACCAAAATTTTAATTTATCCAGTCCTCTGATTTAGAATCCAGATGAATGGATGATGATTTCATCTCCTTTCTCAAAGATATCCTTAAGGCTGCTCCTTTGCTAATCCATCTATTTTCTATATTTTTCCTATATTTATATCCTATATCCTATATTTATCCTATACTTCTATATATTATTTCTATATATTATTATAAATATATATTTATATATTATTACTACAAAAATATGAGCTCTTGTTTAACAAATATTAGTTTATTATCTTGATTCTTTTGTTTGCTACATGTATATTGTAAATCAATAGTATTGTAATAACTTGGTATTTGTAGAGAAGGGAATTTGTAGGAATCTATAGGAAAGAAACATATGTGCGTACTTTACTAGGTGCCATGATACTTGCATAATATAGAGAGAGCAGTTAATCCTCACCACAACACTGTAAGTCTATATGATTATCATCACTTTACATATGGATACACAGACACTCAAAACTGAAGTCATATAACTCATGCAACCATGGAGTAAAGGCATGCAATTATTGCACTGAAATATCTAAATCTGCTACAATGGGGACAGGGTGGCTTTTAATGACATTCTTCAACACTGCTACAAAGTGTCACAATTAGGGGATCTGTTTTAGGTTTGAAGTTAGTCCTCCCACTCCTGTCACCAGAGCACACAGGAGATCCCGCAGGAGAAGGCAGCTGTCGGAGAACCCACAAACAGCAGGATGTGGGAGGTGGTGCACGGGCTGCAACAGTACAAGCCATTCCTGAGGCGACCAGGCCACGGCTAAGGATGTGAAGAGGATGACAAGGCAAGAGAGGGGATGTCCCTCCGTAGTGTGAGGGACAAGACCAGTGGAATGCGACTCCACCAGCACTAGAGCAGTAGGCACCAATCACACCATGAGGCAGGTCTGGACGTTAATATCTGTTAGAGCTAATCAAACATAACCGTAGTTATTCCATCAATTTGTACAGGGTTATCATCACACAGAAAGGGCTGATTCTTTACCTACAAATCTGACCACCAGCTTCACGAATTAAAGCGTCCCATGCAGGTGTTGTTCTATACCACTTGCTGGTTGCTTAAATAACACCAAACGACCACCAAGAACATGGCCTTGATTTGCTCAACCTGATGACTGGGTGGGGCAAGGTCGGGAGGAAATTGTTTTAAGGGGAAGAGAAGGGAAGGGAGGAGAGGGGAGGGGAGTCAGTGGGTGCTGTGTTTGGGGACCACACTGCCAGGAAGGGACTTTCAAGGACAGAGATGATGCCCAACAGGAGGGTTTCCTTCTCTGTGGAATGTCTGATGTAAACACCCTCTTTCACCCCATAAGGCCTCGTTCGTAAAGTCTGCATTGTTCCCAGAGCTTTTCCATTAGTGGATTCTTAGGAGACAGTCAGCTGAGTGCTGAGCTCGGGTCTGGGTTGGTGCAGGGCAGAGGCGACACGGTGCTTGGGGAGATGGCCCTGCTGACAGCGCTGAGGCACCGCAGCTGGGCAGACCCGTATCCATCAGTCTTAGAGCCAAGGTTCTGATGTCCCGGGGGCAGCGCGGAGAAGATGAAACAAGAAGAGAAAGAAGGAAGGAAAGAGAGAGAAGTAAGGGAAGGAGGAAGGAAGTGAGCAGCCAAGCCCACAGGCTTGTTTCTCTTTCGATGTGCAGAATTCCGGAAACTGAACCCAAGTGTCTCTTAACCTCAAAGTTCTGCATTTTCTGCTAACGTGTTATCATACTGCAAAATCCCCATTTCAAAAACTCAGCCCACTGTGTAAACTCAGTCTGCTCTGATCTCGGAAAGCAGAAGAAATTTTGATGGCTCCTCCTGCCACAGTGAAAACAGACACACTCCCAGAACGGCTTTCCCAGCCTCCCCAAGGAGCTGCAGACTGCTGGTCTACCCTTACGTTCCACTCCCAGGAGCAGCTCGAGCCTGTGGTGAGCTGTCTCCGTTTTCCACCCACCAAAGTCCTTTGCACTCTTCAAGTTCCTGCTTGCTTCACCTCACCCCCGTCAGGAGGGGTTCCAATCCCCTTCCATTTTTCCTCCATCATGTTCAAATGATGCTGAACTTCTCCTCAGGCTCGCTCCATGCTTATTGCCTGCTTCTATGTCTAGATCACCTTAAGCCATCTGTGTATCCCCCATAGACCCAGCACACTGTGGGGACAGAATTGGTTCCCACCATCTTGAACTTAAAGATGATGCATCTATAACATTATTTGTGGTGAACCTAAATAATTTGGCTTAACAAAGTGTTCCGACTAGAGGTTTCCCCTGAAAGACAGGGAAAATCATGTTGCTGCAATCTACCATAATTCAGATGCAGCAACCCTAGCATGGCTGTCTTGTAAGTTGTCTAGACGTTGCCTGCCCAGATGGATAGATGTGTCTGTTAGATCCAGTGAGGAGGATGAAATGGTGACCATGGAAAGAAGCCCCAATGATCTTGTTTCATGCACCTCAGCTCATCAGCTGTGCCTATGTGCCACCGGGTCCAGTGTAACCATAACTGGAGCCTGGCTTGTGCGAGTGAGCTGTGGGCTTGGACGGGCACATTGCAGGCATTCAGAGGTTGTTCTGGAAGACGTGCATGCAGAGATGCACTGGAGTTTCCAATTTCTTGGCCAAGGTCCTTGTGACACCGGCAGGAACCACAACTCCAGCAGACACCAGGAGGCTGTCTGCATGGCCCTCGGGTTCACAGGTATCAGACCTGTTCTTCAGGTCTCTAGAAATGCAGCACCTGCCTCTTCCTTAACACTTTAATTAGCACAGAAGAGATTCTGCTCTCCCAAGAAGGCCACAGAGAGACAGAAGAGCAGTGCGGTAAAAAAGAAAAAGAGAAAAAAAAGTGTCTCGACCTTTGAAATGATACCCATTTATTCCACAAGCACTTACATTGAAATCAAAACACACACAAAATTGCAAAGTGGTTTATGCCCTTTCTCTTACTTGTTACTGCCAGCATTATTCTTCAGAGTCACTGCTGCCTTCCTTTAAAAGGTCCCCAAGTGTTTCTCAGATGGTGCCTGGCCACACACCCTGATGGAGTTTGGATGTGTTGTCCCCTCCAAAACTCATGTGAAAATTTGATCCCCAACGTGGCAGTATTGGAAACTGATTGAGTCATGGGGGCAGATCCCTCATGAATGGATTAGTGCTCTCCCTGGGGGAGGGGGGATTAATGAGTGAGTTCTCGCTCTATTGGTTCCCATGAGAGCAGGTTGTTTAAAAGACTCCGGCACCTCCTCTCTCTCTCTCTTGCCTCTTCTCGCCACATGATCTGCTTCTACCCACTGGCTATGAGAGCAGGTTGTTTAAAAGACTCTGGCACCTCCTCTCTCTCTCTCTTGCCTCTTCTCGCCACATGATCTGCTTCTACCCACTGGCTGCCTGCCACTTTCTGCCATGAGTAGAAGCAGCCTGAGGTCCATGCCAGATTCAGCTGTCCCAGAATCGTAAGCCAAATAAACCTCTGTTCTTATAAATAACCCAGTTTCAGGTATTTCTGTTATAGCAACACAAAACAGACTAATACACACCCCCCTAACAGAAGTGTGGATGCTGAGTGGCATGTCCTGTCCCTGTTTCAAAAGGGTTCTCCAGGTTCAGCATCATTTGAACATGAGGGAGGAAAAATGGTAAAGAGAGGAGGGAGGTTAGATAGACAGACAGACAGGCAGACATAAAAGGAGATGGAGAGAACCAGAAAACAAGATAGAGAAAGAGACAGAGACAGTCAGAAAAAGAAATAGAGCCAGAGGCATGAACAGAGACAGACTGATGGCTGAGCAGGCTGACAGATGGATGGATGGACGGCCTAGGTTGGTCCAGGACAGCCTCACCCAAGCCCATCCCAGGGACCACCCTGGGCTAAATGGCATCCAAATCCTTGATTTCCCCCCATGCCACTCCNTAAGTCTATAGTGCTCAAGTGTCATGATGTTCTACAGCTTATATGCAAATGACTCCACAAAAAATAAATTAAATAGTAAAATTTAAAAACGTATACAGAGAAAGAAATCAAGCAAATATGGCAAAATGTTAACAATTCCTGATGCTATGTGGCTGGAATACAGGAAGTCAGTGTGCTGTCCTTCCAACATTTCAGGATGCTTAAACTTTTCATGTATGAAAGGTTGGAATTTTAAAAACAAAATAAGAAAAAGCAAGAAGAGAGTGNGGATTAATGCTCTCCCTGGGGGAGGGGGGATTAATGAGTGAGTTCTCGCTCTATTGGTTCCCATGAGAGCAGGTTGTTTAAAAGACTCTGGCACCTCCTCTCTCTCTCTCTTGCCTCTTCTCGCCACATGATCTGCTTCTACCCACTGGCTGCCTGCCACTTTCTGCCATGAGTAGAAGCAGCATGAGGCCCATGCCAGATTCAGCTGTCCCAGAATCGTAAGCCAAATAAACCTCTGTTCTTATAAATAACCCAGTTTCAGGTATTTCTGTTATAGCAACACAAAACAGACTAATACACACCCCCCTAACAGAAGTGTGGATGCTGAGTGGCATGTCCTGTCCCTGTTTCAAAAGGGTTCTCCAGGTTCAGCATCATTTGAACATGAGGGAGGAAAAATGGTAAAGAGAGGAGGGAGGTTAGATAGACAGACAGACAGGCAGACATAAAAGGAGATGGAGAGAACCAGAAAACAAGATAGAGAAAGAGACAGAGACAGTCAGAAAAAGAAATAGAGCCAGAGGCATGAACAGAGATAGACTGACAGCTGAGCAGGCTGACAGATGGATGGATGGACGGCCTAGGTTGGTCCAGGACAGCCTCACCCAAGCCCATCCCAGGGACCACCCTGGGCTAAATGGCATCCAAATCCTTGATTTCCCCCCATGCCACTCCTTCTCCTGCCCTGAGACACCTCCTCCACTCTTCCCTCCCCCAAAACACACCACCCCCCTAGGACATGGGGGCACCCATGTGGGACCCAGCCTGGGACAGTGGCCACAAGGACATGCTTCACAGAGGGACAGAGTAAGAACAGGTTCGAGAAAAGAGAACACGGGGAAGGTCCTGGAGAAGAAAAGGAGGAGTGGGAGGAGAGGGTGATGCTGTGACACTTGTGGCCATGTCACATTCCAAGTAACCTGCTGGGGGTGGGTCTGGGCAGGAAGCTTCACTGGCACTGGGCTCCTTTCCCTGCTTGCCTCTGTAACTCTGGGGCCAGCCACCTGGAGCTCTCCGAGTCCCCCGGCCTTTAGGGCTGACACTTCTTAATATTTACGTGAGAAGGGCTGTATTAGTCCATTTCTGTTGCTTATAACAAAATACTTGGAAACTGGGTAATTTGTCAGAAAATAAAATTTATTGCTTACAGTTTCAGAGGCTGGGAAGTCCACAGTCCAGGGAACACATCTGGTGAGAACGTTCCTTGGTGGTGGCTTCAGTGACACAGGGTATCACGTTGCGAGATGGCGGAAGCAGAGAGACTAACCTCTTCATTTGCTCTCTTTTTAAAGCCACCAGAACTGCTCCCATTATTCCAAGAATGAATCAATCCGTTCAGGAGGGTGCAGCCCTCACAATCCAGTCACCTCTTCAAGGCCCCACCTTTCAACTACCAGGATGGGATTTCCCACCCCCTTAACACTTTCACTACGGAGACCAAGCATCCAACACATTAAACGTCTGAGGTACACAATTCAACCCATAGCAGGGCTTACACTTAGGAAATGTATGCCTAAGTCTATAGTGCTCAAGTGTCATGATGTTCTACAGCTTATATGCAAATGACTCCACAAAGAATAAAATAAATAGTAAAATTTAAAAATGCATACAGAGAAAGAAATCAGGCAAATATGGCAAAATGTTAACAATTCCTGATGCTATGTGGCTGGAATACAGGAAGTCAGTGTGCTGTCCTTCCAACATTTCAGGATGCTTAAACTTTTCATGTATGAAAGGTTGGAATTTTAAAAACAAAATAAGAAAAAGCAAGAAGAGAGTGGGTCCAGCCCCTGTCCCAGGTATGGTAGAAAACCCAGCACCCTTTCCAGTTTCTCGTCGGGCGCGCTGGTGGGAGTCTGCACAGCGCTGTCGTCTCACCTGGGCATGTGCTCCCTTCTCCCCACCCCCTGTTTGCCACACATGGGACACAGCTGCTTCCTGCCTGGCTCTGCCAACCCCGTGCCCACGGCAGTGTGTGTGCAGTCACGTCTGCTGACAATTCTGCTTCCATTACAGAGCATCAAAGGACAAATGAAAACTGAATATTTTGAAATCAAAACTTACAAAAACTCAGTTTGCTCTTATGACTTTAAAATGAGTAATATACTTTAACGTCTTATTCTTGCAGTAATATTTCCAATAAAGTAAGAAAACTGAAGGGCAGCCATCACTATTTTTAGAAGTCCCCTGGCTAGTCCTACCTCCAGGAGGTTCAGCTCAGGTTCTTTACTGGTCACTTCTTCTCAAGACCCAGGCCCTGTCACATTGCTCTCTGTCCTCCTCCCTGGCCCCCCTCTGTCCACACAAACTCTGACTCCAACTCAATCCCTCATGCACAGCCATTCATTCAGTTATCTCTATTTTCTGCCCTCTGCTTCCAAATCATGTCTCTTAGATTTGTGCATTAGACGGGGTGCTTCACCGTATAGAGCCACATATCCTCTCATTCATTTGGTTAAGTGAAAAATCATTTGGCCCCTGAGAGCAGTTACGCTAGCAGAGGGCAGAAGCATCAATGGAGTGTTCTTTTTAAATAGCAATTGTTTAAATTCTTTCTACTCTGAACTGTGGTGTCACCAAACAACCCTGTTTAAAATGTGGCACACATTCAGTTGCAATCTGTAAGGGAACGTTGTCTGTGAGGCCTGCCACGGGAAAGCAGTCCCGTTGAAGATGAGCTTTAGGAATGCTACCGTCACTGTATTTTCCTGGGTCACTCGCCTGGGAGAGGACAATTGAGAAAATGTAAAGAAGTCTACCCCCACCCCATTTCCCCAGCCCATTTATCTGCCCAACTACCGATTGTATTCTGGCCTCAGCCCTGCTGCTGACAGCTGCATTCATTCCCTTCAGCTCCGTTCAGTCCTTTGGGCCCAGATCTCACCCAGCCTTGGGAGCCTTACTTCATTCTTTCCTACGCCAGACTCTCGGACCTGTGCTGGATCTACCCTGGTCCTGGAATCTCTGCTTTCCTTGCATTGTTTCCAGTGCTTGGTCTCCTATGAACCAATTGAAGTTTTGAGATGCAATTCTGAAGGCAATGGAGAGGCATTAAGAGGTGTGTAGCAAGAGAATGAAAATGACCAGATGTGCTGTAGACAGAGCTGCCGCCCTCTCGGTGGATGACGGATGACTAGTAGGGCGTAGCTTATAAGTAGGACCAGCATGGTAACAGCATGGTTAATGTGGATAGGTGATCGCGTTCATGATTTATCACTTCACTTTTTAAAATCTCATCTATACCTATTTGTTGTGTTCGATGTATTGATAAGCTTCTCTTTCTACCCTGGAGATCAAAGGAGTGGCATCATCTCATTAACCTCCACTCAGCATCCCTGGAGAAGATGGTAAGGTAAAATATGTTCGAAAAAATTTGAAACACTTAAAGCTTGAAAGACTTGCCAAAAACTCACTGTGATAAGCTGAGAAAATGCCAAGTTCTGGGGCTGCTTCCTTCCCTGATTTTTAGGCTCTGATTTATCTGCAAGATGACATTGTGGAGAGGAACAGGTCAGCTGGGAGCATCTCTGCAGAGCTGAGAGCTCTGAGCTGCAAACTAGCCTGCACTTAGAAAAAAAATAATCAGAGGAGAACAAAATTGCTTTTTGCTCAGGGAAACTTCCAATTTCAGTTCTTGGGGAAATAGTTAATTCATGACCTGAGCTGTGAGAAAAATAATTGCACTGGGTAACAGAGGTAAAGGGATCTGGCCAACTCTCTCACTGATGATAAATCTTTAGGCTATTTCATATTTGCCCTTGTTGTGGAGAGACCAGATATTGCTTATCTAAAGCTAAAACACTTTGAATTTGATTTGACCTGGTGGATTTTAGCTAACTCAGCACCACATGTTGAGGTTGGCCTATTTATTCAGTTTTGAATCAATCAACTCTGTGTTTCCATCAAACTGCCAACTCTTGTATGCCCAGTTCTCCGCTGCTTTTTTCTTAAGTTCTCTCTCTGCTAGTCACTCCAAAAAGGAGGTTTGAGATCACCTCTCAGTTCTAGTGCTGAACTCAGCCCACTGTCTGAGGACAAAGTCAGAGTATGGATCAATGCTTCTCAAACTGTAGTGTAGCCCCACATCACCTGGGATTTTGTCCAAACACAGGCTCGTAGGTCTGGGAGAGGTCCAGATTCTGCATTTCTAACAAGCCCCCAGGTGGTGGCAATGCCGCTGGTCCAAGAATCACTGTTTTTCTCTACCTGTTCTGAAACTCTGAGAAGATCCCTCGTCTCAAAACTACCCCCCACTCCCCATCAGCCTGCATCGATTTCCATCATTAGAGAGAGAATCATCTGAGTCTCAAAAGCTCTTTGTCCTTCCTAGAGGATTAATATTTGATACTCTGTCTTGGCTAACAGTATCAGGGATTAGGTTTCTATTGGTCGAAATCCAAACCAAAATGGAGTAAGTTGGGACTATGGATACTAAAGAGACAGAGGCAGCAGGAAGAAAAGGGACCCATTGGTGACATTATCTTCCCCAATGAAAAGGAAACAAAAAATGAAGCCACTCAGAGGAGTTTCAAACCAGAGGCTGTCACCTAGAACACACTGGAGAGTCACAGCGTTGCAGCCAAATCCCCCTTCTGCCCCAGGATTGAAGACAAATTATGTCATCTGTTTTCTAATCTCTAAAATAGAGATGACAATACCTACCCCATCCCACCCCGACTTATTGTAAAAATTGAAAACAAGATATTTAATCTTAGATATTGCCAACCACCTAGTATGGTAGCTCTAATGATTACTCAAAATATAGTCAAAATGTAACTAACAATTCCTGTCAATTTTGCAAAATGCAGATTATCCAGAGTTTGGGGGTGAAGGGAACGTGGTTTATCACACAATTCTGCAACCCCTCTTATAGCTTACGTCCCGTGATAATCTTCCTTCACTCCTTTCTCCCATGTTTAGTCCTGCCTGATTTACTTGCAGAGCTTTCCCGTAGGAAAATGTCTTATTCAAGAAGAAAAAAATCCCAGCAATTATCATGGACCCCTATTGGGATTCTTTAATTATTTAGAAGGCAACGCTGGAAATTGATTACTTCACTTGCCCTTAACTAGCTAACCTTGGGCAAATAACAAAAGTTCTCCCCCTCGGTTTCCTGCTCTGTAAAGTGTGAGCAATAGCAACTGTCTCATAGAGTTGTTGTGAAGCTTACATTTTGTACATGGCCCCTCAGTAATTGTAAATTGCAGTCTCTTTTGCTTCAAATCCCCACTGATGTCCCTTCACCTGATTGCGTTCTTTAGGAGCAAACAGACAAGCTAAAGATCAATTCTAGCTTTATTTCTTCATGTTTTCTCCAGACTTGAAACGTGCACTTCTGTTCTCTCAACCCTTGCCCAAGCCAGTGCTGCCAATGTTTCCCCAAATAGTAGCAGCCCAAAGAACAGTTATTGGAGAAGCTGAGTTGAATGTCATGGTTTAGGGCTGTTTTTGTTAAACAAGAGGTCTAAACAGGGAAAATTCAAATTTCTGAGGGAGTCAGCATTTCAGCCACTCAGCCTTGGCTGGGAACTACTCAAAAAAACTGAGGCACCAGGGACAACACTCTGGCAGGAGTGCAATAGGCCAGACAGGGGCTCCGCTTCTCCCTAGAACTCAAATCACCCAGAGCCAAGAATCAAAAGCAACATTGCCAACATATGTTTTGTTTCTCATCAAATTATGTTTAATTTATGCCATGATGATTTTTCTAAAATTCCATTTCATATAAATTTTATTGTATATGGGCTAACAGATGGGTCCTGAAAGCTACGGAGCAGAATGGCTGTATAGGATAAGTCACGGTGGTGGGGTGACAGGCTGCAGGTGCATATGTGCCTTGGGGAGCTATTGAAAAATATGAAGAAAATCAGATCAGTACCTAGGTGTTTTTAAGTTGGAAAAAAATCATAATTTGGAAGTCTAGGAGCTGTTAATCTGATTTTGGGGGGTTTGTGAGATGCAAAATGAAATGTTGAGATACCACTTGCATAGAGAACCACCTTTCAGTTATATCATCTTCTCTGGGCCTCCGTTTCCTCATCCATCAAATGAGGCTTGTTTCTGGTCAGAGATGGCAAAGGGATTTCACTTCATGAGCTGTCTCCATGGCAAGGCTGCTGTAAACCCTGGCCTGAGAAGGCTGAGGCTCTGTATTAGTCAGGGTTTTCCAGAGAAACAGAACTAATGGGATGTGTGCATGTGTGTGTGTGTGACAGAGAGATTTATTATAAGACACTGATTCACATGATTACAGAGGCTGAGAAGTCCCACAATCGTCCATATGCAAGCTGAAGACCCAGCGATGCTGGTGCTGTAATTTGAAGGCCTGAGGGTTGGAGAGAAGATGGTGTAGACTCCAGTCTGGGTCTGAAGCCCTGAGAACCAGAGCACTGAGGGCAGGGGACTGATACTCAGCTCAACAGTCAGGCAGAGAGAGGGTGAACCCAGCATTCCTCCACCTTTTGTTCTGTTCAGACCCTCAACTAATTGGACAAGGTCCCCCCACATTGGGGAGGGCCATCTGCTATTCTCTTCCAGAAACACCCTCACAGACACACCCAGAAATAATGTTTAATGAGATATCCGGGCATCCTGTGGCCCAGTAAGTTGATACACACCTAACCATTGTAGGTTCTACCTGGACAGGTGTCACAATATCTGTCATGAGTCTAGAGTAGGGTCAGAGTTGTGCCGAACACTTGAACCCATGTGAATTGGATGTCTTCTCAATACTATCTAATTCTTAATAGTAATTGAGTCGAATTTACCCACTGCGAGATGAAGGGAACCCATAGAGGGGAGCAGTAGGACATTAGATTGAGAACCCCAAGTGACAGGAGTCACCTAGAGATCACCAAGAGTATAGCTTTGGCTCACAGGCATCCTGAAAGTTGCCTTGCCTTGCCACCAAACACCACGCACAAATTCAAGCCCAGTCAATATGTGAGACACGGAGAGTAAAAAATGTTTTTAGAAAACAACAAAAATGTAGGTCCTCCCAATTCTCTTATTCTCTCAGCAACTGTAATGGGTTGAACGTTGGTCCTCTGCAAAATATGTCTATTTGCTAACCCGTAGAACCCGTGAATGGGACCTTGTTTCAAAAAAGGATCTTGGCAGAAGTTAAGAGATTAGGTCATCCTGGGTTACCCAAGTGGGCCCTAAATCTAATGACAGATGTCCTTATATGAGACAGAAGAGAAGACACATGAGGAGGCAGAGGGACTGTGACCCAGAGGCAAACTGTAGTAAGGCAGTCCCCAGAAGCTGGGCCAGGCAAGGAAGGACTCTCCCCTAGAGAATTGAGAGGGAGTCCGACCCTGCCTACCACCTTGACTTTGGACTTCTGGCCTCCAAAACTATGAAAGAATAGAGTTCTGTTGTTTTAAGCCACCACGTTTCAGATAACTTTTACTACAGCTACGGGAAACTACTACAGCAACCTACAGAGTAACAGTGGCCTTGGAGTGTCTCAAGCTGGGCCCCAAGAGGAGTCAGGCTTTGTAGGAGAACATTGACCCAGATCCCCCATCCATCCCTCCTCCCCCGCCTTTCAGACTCCCTCTTCTCCCAGGGTCACTCCTCAGCCCCCAAGCAGGGAGCCCCTGCCTGACCTCCTTTGGGCCCACCATCCCCTGCACCTGTGTGGCCCGCAGAGGCCTCCCCAAGTGCCCTGCAGCCTGCCCGCATCCTGCAGTCTAACCAGGCTACCAGCCTTATTGCTACTCATGAATCTGTTTGCAAAGATGTTCATGGCCATGGTAGAGAACACACTGCTGGGCTGCACTTCCTCCTTTTCTCCCCCAAATGACAACTTTCGTGCACACACAAATTCTGCCAGAGCTCTGCCAGCATCGGGCAGCCGAGGTGCGGAGCGTGCGAGGGCGCAACAGCAAACAGGCTCCCTGTGCGGCGTCTGACAGAGCCTCCCTCTCCACATGCAGCAAACAGTGGGCAAAGGGGTCATCTCTGAAATTTCCTCTTTGCAGCCTCAGAATCTCAGCCTATGGGAACAGCAATTTACGGTAAGAGCAAGTGGTCGGCAGCATCACTTCTGACACGCTGCCCTCGCCCACCTTTCTCTAATGATGTGCATCGCTTGTGCCTCCTGAGCAAACCCCCCACCTGAAGCTTCCACGTTCCACCTCCACGTCCACTCTCACTCCACAGCTGCTTATTTACAGACCTTGCTAGGGAAAACAGAGCCAGCTGTCTCCTGAGCTCCACCTCAGTAGGGGTGTCCCTTCCCCCAGTCACAGAACAGGGAGGGACTAAGACGACATCTGGCCCAAATCTCTTCTTTTATGATGAGACATGAGAAAAATGAGGCTGTGAATTTTATTTGCTGCATATTCCTATTGATAGCTACTGTGACTCCAGTTGCTATTATTGTGACTGTTGTCACCGCCCTCCCCCAAAGATGCACAGAGGTTTGTTCCCCACACCCCACCCCCTCCACCATTGCCGCCTGCCTCCGCGTGCTCCCGTGATGGCTGAGGGAGGGGTGAAGGTGGTGGAAGAAATGTCAGCAAAAGCTGCTCCCTGCCGGACCAGTGAAAGGGCCCGAGCCATTCAAGGACTAGGAAGTGTGTCAGTCTATCAGCCCGTTTGCTGGACTCTGTTTTGTATTTTGTACACAATCATCACTAGACACTTTTGCCCCAGAATCACAAGACCACCAACTTGCACACAAAAATATGCACCACCCCAAGAAATCACCTTGCTTTGTGAATGATTGGACACATGATTACAGAATTACCTGGTACAGAAAGCCCATGCTGCCCTGATCCCACCCTCTAACCAAGATGGCACTGCCAGTTTTCTTTGGCCAAGCACAGAGGAAGTTTCTATCCTGGGCAGCCTTGAGGTTGTCCACTGAAAGCCCCATCCCAGCCTCTTCCTCCTGGGGTGCTGGCTCTATACAGCACTTTAAACCCAGTATCTCTTGCTGCCCCCCTCACCCCGCAGCTCTGACCCACTTATTTCAGCGCTGACACTCCCTCACTCGCCACACCTGCCCTGACCTCTCCATTAGCCATGTGCTTCTCTGCCTGTACAGACCTAGCTCACAGCAAAAGCACGGGCTATTAACACTGCCTCTGACCTCTCAGACAAACCTCAGGCCTCCTGCTTTTTCCCACCCGTTTACACCTGCTCTGTACAAGAGGGAGCCAGACCCTGGGACAATGCTCCACGCTCCTCTGCAATCTCATCACCACAGGCAAAGTCCTTACTCTCCACCTTAATGTCAGCCAGTCAGTGAGAAGTGCCTCTGATGAATTCACCGCCCTGCTGTGTAAATATTTAACAAGAAAGCCAGGGTTCCCCCCAGGACTGGTAATAACAGGGGTGGGCATTCCCTCCCCCTGAAGGGCATTTCTCGGGGTCTCCTGTTGGCCAAAGCACTAGGTCCACATCCTGAAAAATGCTCCCTCCTGAAAAATGACTCATTTCAACTCAGGTCAGTCACTTAGTGTACTAGTTGGCTAGGGCAGCTATAACAGAGGATCTTAGACTGCGTGGTTTAAACAGCAGAAATTTTTTGTCTCACTAGTCCTGGAGGCTAGAAATGTGAAATCAAGGTGGCAGTGGGGTTCGTTCCTTCTGGTGGCTTCAGGCGTTCTTTGCATCGTAGATGGTGTTCTCTTCCGTCTTCACAGCATCTCCCTCTGTACATGTCCATCTCTGTGTCCAGATGTCCCGTTTATAGAAGGACATAAGTCATATTGGATTAGAGCCCACAACAATGGCCTCATCCTAACTTGATCATCTACAAAGACTCTATTTCCAAATGGGGCACATTCACAGGTACCAGGGGTGAGGACTCCAGCAATTTTGGGGGTGATACGATTCAACCCCGAACAGTGTATCCTTATCTGTGTCAAGGATGCATTCCTGAAGACCTCTTATAATTTAAGCTTTCATAGCGCAAAATTAATTTTTCTTTTCTTTTTTTTGTGTGTGTGATTTATTTTTTTATTTTTATTTTTTATTATTTTTATTTTGCCAATATACAATGTAGTTGATTATTATGTCCCATCACCGAAACCTCCCTCCCTCCTCCCTC
>NW_007733075.1:67531-68973 GCF_000696425.1 Galeopterus variegatus | reverse complement strand
AGAGAAAAAGAAATACCACATGTTTTCACTTATTGGAGGGAGCTAAAGGTGAATGAAAAAATTAATTTTTCTAAAGGAAAAACAATAATTGAGGGCAGGGTAGAGGGACTAGTACCTCAAAATGTGTTTATCTACAAATATAATAACTTGGTTGTCCTTCGATATTTCTTTTTTTTTTTACTCAGTATGTTTTCTAAAATTTTGTTTTGGGGACTCAAATTTACTGTCTGGCCTATCTCGTTGTTTTTTGGTTCGTCAAAAAGGCCTTTTATATAACTTCCATCACAAAGTTTTTCAAAAATTTTCAAAAAAAAATTTTTTTTTCAAGGATTTTCAGCACTAGTACAAGCAATATGACTGAATGACATCTTGGATGACTTTATGTGATATTAAAAGTTTTAAAATTTTGGGCCAGCCCCGTGGCACACTCGGGAGAGTGCGGCACTGGGAGTGCAGCAGTGCTCCCGCTGCGGGTTCGGATCCTATATAGGGATGACCGGTGCACTGTGAGCACAGTGCGGCCGGTCACAAAAAAGACAAAAAAAAAAAAGTTTTAAAATTTTAAGTAGCAATGAATATTAAAGTAACAGCACAAGAAAATGACCAAAATCCCTTGCAGAACTCCTGGCGCGTGTGAACAGGAGGTGCTCCCCGAGCCACTGCAGCAGAAGCGGGGCGCGTCCACCGACCAGCTAAAGGGCGATGCTGCGAGCAGTGCACAATCCATATGGGCCCCTGCTTTGAAATTGTGTGACGTTTTTGTAATTTGGAAGATTTGTGCTCTTTATTTCAGAGTTGAATAACCAACTGAGACTTTGTTAGTGTGTTTAGGTCACACTAATTCAAATCCACGTATTTCGAATCTGCATCAAGTACCATGCACTGTGTAACAAGCACTTTTTCTTCAGGCAGAAGAATCGTAGAACAAAACCACCCAAAGGAAACAAGGTAGAGCAGGTGGTACATAAATGGGTTTTAGACATTTCTCTGGTCTTGGTGTTACATAATTCATTCTCTGGTCCTTTCTGCCTAGCTCTGAAGGCCAACAAAAGAAATATTACCTTCATTGTAGTCCTTTTGTCCTCTCCTGCCCCCAGCCACCAATATAAGCCTGCCATCCTTGGGGACAAGTGCTCAGCTCCTAAAGCAAAATGAACTAACGTCAGCAGGAGGCAGTGAACACTCAGCACCACGGAGCTGTGGGTGACCGTGTGCTGGGAGTTCTGGGCCTTGGCCTTTAGTCTTGGCTTTCCACCCACAAGTTATAATTTATGAAACGATTAACCTCCTGTTTAACTTCTCTGGGCTTCTATTTCCTCATAGTAAATGATTTTGTACATTAGTTTTGTTAAATCAATGGAATGCCAAAGGCAACACACAGAAAGTTTCACTGCTCTCCTACAGGAGAAGCATTGGCCATGGGATGAGGGTCTCACGTCATG
>NW_007733075.1:62435-65967 GCF_000696425.1 Galeopterus variegatus | reverse complement strand
AAGACAGGAAGTGGACACCAGAAAGACGAGGCCTTGCCTTTGCAAGGTACAGTGGTGGCAAATAACTTCTTGGAGAAGAAAAGGTCCCATAGCCATAGTATCATTCTACCCATCTTCTTATGGAAACATTGCCTGGAAGAGAGTTGCCAAAGAGGTCAGAATACACAGTTATTTTAGGGGCATTTGGCAATTCTGTTTCTGTGTTCAACCAAAAGGCCATTAGAATTGCAAACAGCTGACACTGCATGCTGATGATCACAAACGTAACCCTCCTGTCTCAGATTGGTTTACTCACCGGTCCGCTTTCAGAAAAGAGAACGAAGCAGATATTCCTCATGCTCTGACTTTAACAGGCTTCCAAACGCCCCTCTGGCAACAGAGAACTTCGGATCTTAACCAAAACGCTGCACCCCTCTGGGATCTGGACCCCCCAACTCCCAGCCTGTTCAACCCAAGCAGTGCTTAAGAGGATCCAGGTCTCTCTTAAGTTGTTTCCTTTGTTTAAAACAGACAAGTCATGATTTTTGAAAATAAGAACTGCAGCACTAACGGTCAAGGTGAACTTGGCCGACTGAAGTGCATCCGTAGACCGTGACCTGCTGGCTTGNTAACGGTCAAGGTGAACTTGGCCGACTGAAGTGCATCCGTAGACCGTGACCTGCTGGCTTGCGTGATGGGTCTGTTAAGATCATTAGGAGACTGGGGCCAGCCCAGTGGCGCACTGGATGGTGTGCTGCTTGGGAGGCGCGGCGGCGCTCCCGCCCGAGGGTTCGGATCCCACATACAGACCGGTTCCCGCTCACTGGCTGAGCAAGGCGCGGAAGCAACACCGAGGGTGCCGGACACGGAAAAAGACAAAAGACAAAAAAAAAAAAAAGATCATTAGGAGACTCATGAGAATTGATAGACTTTCTTTGGATTTCTTGAATTTTTTTGAATATTTAAAAATAGAATTTTTTAAAGGGCATTATTTAGAAATTATCTGCCTTATGCTTCTTAATCTGTATATTTAAACTTCTATGTAGTTTATCAATAAGTAGAGGCATTAATGACTAATGACTAATAATGAGGAACCAAAGGGTTCAGAACATGCATTCATTTAGAGAGGCGGCACAGCACAGCAGTTGAGGCACAGACTCTGGAGCCAGCTTGCATTTGAACGCTGGCTGTGTGACCTTGGACAAGTGACTTAACCTCCCTGAGCCTCAGTTTCCCCATCTGTAAAGCAGGCATGAGAGAAGTACTTCACATGACTGTGAAGAGGACTAGAACAGTGCTAGACAGTATAGTGATACTAACAATATTTACAATTTTTCTGAGGTGCAAATTTGAATCACGTGTGCTGTGAGATTGTCACACACTAGCCGATCGCCTGACCCGAGAGACTGGCTACTGCAGATCAGGGAGTGAAGGAGGAATAAATCAATAATGGTGCTGGGACAGCTGGTGACCCCTACAGGAAGGAATGAAAATAGATACATACCCATGTCAACACATGCACAAACATTAATTACAGACAGAAATAAATTGAGGAGTTAAATACAAAAGACAAGCTTTCTAGCCAGTGCTCATGGCCTTTGGCTGTTGCTCTGTGGACATGGAAGTGGAGAAGGCCCGGAATGAATGGGACGCCCAGCGGGCTGGGAGCAACATCGAACAAAATCTCAAACCCGCTTCCCATCCACGACACACTGCATGCAGGAAGGAGGGTCCCCTCCACCCTGGGTGTCCACCTTGTGTGCCGCCTAGAAAAGGAAGTCCTCCTGCAGCCCCTTGGCCAGAGGCACAGCCATGGTCTCCTTCCCAAACACCAGTGGGGCAGCTCTGCTCAGGCAGTGCACAACTGAGCAGTGGCATTTCTGGTCTGTAGGGCCGAGGGCTGGGACGGTCGGGTGGGGCAGGACTCCTGGGAGATGTGGCTTTAGTCAGAGTTCTAACCCGGATGCTTCCAGCTGTTTGTAGCTGATGTTCCTTTTAATGACATCTACTGAGCTGCAGAGTGACTAACCATGAAAACCTACTCAGTCAATAAGAGCTTCCTCACTATTTTTTAATAGTGGATACAGAAAAGTTAGACTGAATGTGAAATCCAGTTGCATTATAAAGGTGTTTTCAAACTGACATGTGCCAGTGAAAAAAAATGGAAGAGCTGTTTGGTTTTTAAATATCATTTTTAAATTGTCGTTAAGTAGCTTTAAAATTTTTATTACCTATCTTGACAGCAATGATTTTCATCAGTGGTGACCATCAAGAATTTAAAGAGATCATCAATTAAAATCTTGACCAGACATTGCATGTAACCATTTCTTGCATAAAACCTGATTTTTTAAGAAGTATGTTCCAGGAGGAAAGCTCAATTGTTTTTTTAAATGTGAAAAGAGGGCTGGCTGGTTAGCTCAGTTGGTGAGAGTGCAGCCTTATAACACCAAGGTCACGAGTTCAGATGCCCACACCAGCCAGCAACCAAAAAAAATATATATATATATATATATATAAAATTATATAATATTAAAAAATCCTTTTTCACCAAGATCAGTGAAGATGCTCCCAAATCTTCTCCAGCTTACCCCCGTTCCATGTGTTGAACAAATGCTATCATTTATTATGTGTGCCATGATGGGTCAGGAATAATTGCCTTACAAAGAAACTGTGCACAAACCAGGGGCAAGAATGTTCATAGCAGCATTGTCCATCATAGCAAAACACACTGGAAACCACCCCAAAATCCACCACAACAGAATGGATGAATGGTGGCAAGCTCATTCAATGAAATAGAATGCAGCAGGGGAAGTCAGTGAACCTCAAGGACAGGTCTGCATGAAAGAATCTCAAAAGCTCATATTAAGCAAGGGAAAAAGGCAGGTCACCAAAGAAAACATACAAAGTTCAATAATAAGCAAAACAAACAGTAAATTTAGAGGGAAGAAGATACATGATATTTTTAGGGGAAAACAAAGCCATTCATTCATTCAAGAAAACTGAGACCTCAGGGACTTTGCACTTGCCACTTTTTCTGCCTGAAATATTCTCTCCCCAGAGAGTTATTTGGCTTCTCCTTCACTGCAGTTAGGTCTCTGTTCAAATTCTACCTAATCTGTGAGGCCTTTCCAGACAAGGTGATGTAAAGTCATTTATGAGGACAAGCAGGGTACACACACACACGGGTGCATGCACAGATACATATCATACACATATCCCCGTACCCTCCTTATTTGACTTTTCTTCATAGGATTGAACAGCTGACATACCTAATTCTTTGCTTACCCTCTGTCCCTCTCACCCAGGAAGGCAATAATGAATTGCTCACTGCTGTCTCTCCAGCACCTAGAGCAGTGCTTGGCACATAGGAGAATTTCAGTAAAAATATACTGGATCCAAATGACATTTATTGAGCACTTGCTTTACCCTAGTCCACCAAATTCTAGTGCAGCAGTTATGAAATCTGAAGTCATCAGCTAGGGTGTGTAAAGATAAAACTTTTACTGTTATTCCATTTTATTCTGTTCCCAAACCCCAAACTTTCACTGGTTGA
>NW_007733075.1:60141-61204 GCF_000696425.1 Galeopterus variegatus | reverse complement strand
CCCCTGGCTCACCCGTCACCTCGAACTCTTCTTCATTCTCTAAAAGCTCCAAAAACGTTTTCTCTCTCAAAAATCTTGGCTCTGGTCCCATTACCAGAGGTTTTCAAAATTGTTGACTGTACATTGTATATTGATAAATTAAATTAAAATAAAATAAAATAGCTGACTGTGTTTAGACACTGGGCTGGTTCTGAATCTACCACCTCCCAGCAATGGGAGGAGCGTGGGGGAAACAGCAAATCGAGAATCACCCATCGGCAGCCAATCGAGAATCACCCATCGTGTTCTTGGAACTTTATCTCATCACAGCAGAATCTAGGGCACCACGAGAGCTTAGGAAAGGGCTTTACAGGTTTAGATAATGCTTTATTTATCTACTTTGTTGAGAAATCAGCATAGGTATTTTTTTTCTCTGTAACAGATGTTTACTACCGAGGCCCTCACTCTTTATTTTTAATCTAAGGATTCTTGATTGAAATATTTTTACCACGTGTTACACACTTGCCTGACTTGTTTGACGTGTCATCCAGAAGACAATGACCCTATTTGCAGGAGGTTACCTTGTGAAGAGCATCAATTATCGCACGCTGTTCAGTAGCTCTGGGAACCCCGATGCGCTAAGGAAACGACAGGATGGCTTGACTTTAACTCATCCTGGCTGGTCCGCTCTTCTTCCAACTCCTTCCTCTCATTGGCTTCTCTCCCAGCTGCTAGCTCGTCAGCCAGTGGTAGTGCCTGCACACTTTCTGTGTATATCAATGTGTCCAGGCTTCTCCAGGTGAGGTCCTTGGACCAGCAGAATTGGCATTGTGCTTTATCAAGATCCCAAGGTCATTCACAGGCACTGATCTAGACTTAATGTTTCCCAAACCAGACTGAGCTCCAGCCTCACTCCCAAGAGATGTCTACTCAGTCCAGTCTGGGGCCTGGCTCTCTCCATGTAATTCTGATTTAGATGGCCTGTGGGCAGGCATGTGGGCTGACATTCCTCAGTACATTGCAATCCCTAGTATAAGGTGAGCTGGGACAGTTGCACCTCCCCTGAGTCCAGGCAGACATTGGG
>NW_007733075.1:57166-59319 GCF_000696425.1 Galeopterus variegatus | reverse complement strand
TCTTCCAACTCCTTCCTCTCATTGGCTTCTCTCCCAGCTGCTAGCTCATCAGCCAGTGGTAGTGCCCGCACACCTTCTGTGTATATCAGTGTGTCCAGGCTTCTCCAGGTAAGGTCCTTGGACCAGCAGAATTGGCATTGTGCTTTATCAAGATCCCAAGGTCATTCACAGGCACTGATCTAGACTTAATGTTTCCCAAACCAGACTGAGCTCCAGCCTCACTCCCAAGAGATGTCTACTCAGTCCAGTCTGGGGCCTGGCTCTTTCCATGTAATTCTGATTTAGATGGCCTGTGGGCAGGCATGTGGGCTGACATTCCTCAGTACATTGCAATCCCTAGTATAAGGTGAGCTGGGACAGTTGCACCTCCCCTGAGTCCAGGCAGACATTGGGGCAGTAACTCAGGGAGACCACTGAAAGGAAAAAAGAACATGTTGCCAAAAACATCCTGAGACACTCGTGTGCTCACAGACACCATCGGCTCTGTTGATGCAGCGAGTCATTGCAGTCACAGCTACAGAAACCCATGCACGCTTTGTCCAGCACATTCCCTGGACTGTACTTTTGTGACTTGTTTTTGTCTACAAAACATCCCTTGGTGTCTTTTCTGAATTAATACTACCTGAATTACTGTTTTCCCTGGGTTAGTAAGACAAGCATGGAGTGTAGCAGGGAGGGTCAGGTATGCTGAGATCAGCTTTAGGCTCCACTGACCCCAATCCCAGATTGTATCACTGTGGATTCTGGAGCTAGACTGCCTGGGTGCAAGTCCTGACTCTGCCGGTGCCACTGAATGACACCACACAAGGGATTTCAACTCTGTGTGCCTCAGTTTCCTCTTTTGTGACATGGAGATAATCATAATTGCAGGGTGAATTATACAAATTAATATATATGAAGTGCTGAGAACCATGGCTGTTATACAGTGAGTGCTCAACAAATCATCACTATTGTTATAATTTATCATAAATGATTTATTATGTTGTTATTATTATACTGATTATTTATCTAAACCCTGGTAGAAGGCCTGAAGCCACTTTCATTTCCTTCTTAACCCATTTTTTTCTCAGCTATGAGACCCTGAGTACATTTATTACCATCTCTAAGCCTCAGTTTCCTCATCAGTAGAAAGAGTATAAGAACCGCATTTGCCTCACAGTGGAAGGAAAGTAAAATGAGATTTCTTAAAAACACCTAGTGGAGTTCCTAGCACACATGGGTCCTAAGCATATGTTAGCTGCTTTCTCTCCTTTGCCGTGAAAACAAATAGTCAACACAACTAAATATGATGTTATTTTACAGGCCATTCACATTCCAGACGACAGTCACACGTACCTTCTGTCCACCCCTCAGGGCCCAACTGCAATGCCTCATCAGTGATGTCTCCCTGTGCTTTGTCAGGGGCCCCAGAGCTCTCCTAAAGCACTCGGCCCACTGAGTCAGTCACATGTGTCTGCTTGTATGTATATCTCCCGACTAGGCTGTGTGCTCCTTGGGGGCAGGTATCATACTTTACTTGCACCTAAATGACACAGAGTAGACAGTAAGTGTGTGTCATAGAGATGGGTGGATAAATTGGTGGGTGGGTGGGAGAAAGGATGGATGGAAGCTCCTAGCCTTCTTACTGTGGAAAGACGTAGAGACCTGGGGACGGCTATTCCCTATTTAATTCCTATTGTGTCACAGCTGCGCTGGATGACTGGAGCAGCACATTGCTGGGTAAACAGTGCATTACTCTATTGCGCTGTGAATAACAAGCCCTTCCCTCCTAGGTGCACCTACAGACAGAAAGAGAAACCAGTTCTGAGAGTTCAGCTTCAGCTCCATATCTGAAGAGTACATATATATACTAGAGTTGTTCAAAGTTCATCAAACCCTTTAGGACAGGGTCCTAAATCCTCCCTAATCTGGCTTCAGCCTCCCTTCCCAGTCCTGTCCTCCTCTGCCCCTCACTACCTCCTGAGAACTGAGCAGTCCAAGAACACTTTCCAGACACCCCATCACAGTCAATTGCCCCCTCTTCTGCACAAGGCTGTCTTTTGGTCTTTGCATTATTTATCAATTTTACAGGTAAGGAAATGGAGGATTAGGAAGATTAAGTAATTTGCCCAAACTCACACAGCTAGTAAGTAGAAGAAATGGGATTTGAACCT
>NW_007733075.1:55071-56601 GCF_000696425.1 Galeopterus variegatus | reverse complement strand
CCAAGAACACTTTCCAGACACCCCATCACAGTCAATTGCCCCCTCTTCTGCACAAGGCTGTTTTTTGGTCTTTGCATTATTTATCAATTTTACAGGTAAGGAAATGGAGGATTAGGGAGATTAAGTAATTTGCCCAAACTCACACAGCTAGTAAGTAGAAGAAATGGGATTTGAACCTGGGCTGTTTAACTCCAGAACAAATGCTCTTGAACACTGTGCAAATGGAGGGGATGTGCTTTGGTTAAACATACCCCCTAATCGTTCATGTTTTGGAAATTTAATCCACATTGCAACAGTGTTAAGACGGTGGGGAATCCTATTATGGTAATTGAAAGGTGGGTCCTTTAAGAGGCTATTAGATTGTGAGGACTGTACCCTCCTGAACGGATTAATCCATTGATAGTTTAATGGGTGGCAGTAGTCTTGGTTCTAGTGGGCTTTAAAAAGAAGGCAAGTGAGAAGGCTGGCCCTCTCCTGTTTGTCACATTCACCATGTGATATCTTGCATGGCTGTGGAGAGAGTCACCACCAAAAAGAAGACCCCCACCAGGTGTGTCCCCTGGACTGTGGACTTCCCAGCCTCCAAACTATAGGAAATAAATTTTGTTTCTTTATGAATTACCCAGTTTTAGGTATTCTGTTATATGCAACAGAAACAGACTAATACAGAATGTTAACTTATTTTGGCACAATCTTATCCTGAAAATAAATGCTGATACACTAGACTGGCATAAGCCATTTAAAAACAAAACAAAACAAAACAAAACAAAAACAACTAATTGCCAGAATCATAACTCTTGTTGACTTCAGTGACCAATCTCTTTTTCAGGTTATTATTATGGGAGCACGGTATATACAAATATATACATACACATTATAGATGTAGATTATGATATAGATAAAGATACGGATACAGTGTCAGTTTCAAATTTGTAATCTGTGTTTTCCTGGGGCAGAGTGAAGCTGGAGTTTAAAGCAGGGTCAAGTTAACAGTAATGATTATCCTTTCACTAGCTCTTTTTCCCACTTGCTATTATAGGACTTACAACCTCCTGCTAATAATATTATGACCATGTTGGCAATGAACACATGGTATTGAGCTTCTCTCCATCTGGGTTCTGGGCACCTTGGATGAGGCTTGCTAAGGTCACCTTGGCTGTCACTAGTATGACAGTGCTATATTTTCCCCAATTCACCAAAATCATCTTACAGTCCAAGTGTAAAACAAGAGAATGCCTGTCTCATTGTATAGTTCCCTTCGGACCCTAAACTCCACAGTAGTTTCAGCTTGCCTTGGTGTTCCCCAGGTACGGGTCACTGACCAGTCCCCAGCATGGACCCTTCGCTGCCATCATCCAGAGCCCACCATCTCCAGCACACACTTTCCTTCCTGTGCTTCAAAACCAGGTGCAAGGTGTGCATTTGACTTTACAGCCTCCTGGATTTTGGTGTTCCCTGCAAATTTCTTAAGGTAATAATAGCACCTTGCTCTTTCGTAGCTCCTTTCTGAAGAAACAGTGCCTCCTTGTA
>NW_007733075.1:51327-53276 GCF_000696425.1 Galeopterus variegatus | reverse complement strand
TGAGTGGCTGTGGGGTCCCCGCAAAGCCCACAAGGTCATGGAGAATGGTAGGGGCTTTGCTGAGCTCTAAGAGTGATGGGTTTTATCACGGGTGGCCTCAGTTTTCAAAATCCCTAATTTCTCTAGTCTGGCCTTTTTACCCAGGCCCTTCCAAGACACACTTCTATTCTCAGCAGTCAAAGACTGACAGGGCATCCCCTCCTGGGCAAACCTTTTGAAGAAGTGGTAGAGAATCCACCCTTGGGTTCGCTGCAGCACTGTGCCAGGGATCCACTCAGTCCTGAAGTCCAAGCTCAAACTCCAAGCCCCTGGTCTCCATGGCCTCCAGGATCTGTGTTCATTCTTCTAGTCAGACCATGCTGTGAACTGACTTGTGTGCCTCTAAAATGTTTATGCTGAAGCCATGACCTCCCAACAGACAAGACTAGTGTCCTTATGAGAAGAGGAAGAGAAGCCAGAGAACTCTCTCTCTGAGCCCACAGAGGAAAGATCATGGAAGGACACAGAGAGAAGCAGGCCACCCACGAGCCAGGGAGAGAGGCCTCATGAGGAACCGAACCTTCTGACACCTGGATCTTGGACTTCCAGCCTCCACAACTGTGAAAAATTAGGTTTCTGTTAGTTAAGCCACCAGTCTATAGTATTTTGCTAGGGCAGCCCGAACTGACTAGGACAGGCCATGAAGATCCAAGCATGTCCACTAGACAGTCAAGAGAAATCTTCATGATGTAAAATTCCCCACAGTCTTCTTTAGGGAAAGGCATTTCCAGGACGCCTTCCGGACCACTGGCTATTCTTCACCCATTGGCTTCCATATATCAAAGAGAAGCTTCCCTTCCTGCTGCCTTGTAGCATCGTATGAAATAATTATCAACAGGAGAGACATTGCCTAACATCAGCCACAGAAAACTCCCCAAGGGGCCAAGGAACACAGGCAGGGAATTCATTTCTTGGTGCCTCAGCTCCGGTGCTGGAGAAAGATTGACCCCACCTAATGAAATTGCCATAACATAATTGTTAATGACTTTCCAATGGCTGCCACTCAGTGTATAGCACCTGCAGCCACCTGACACAGCACAAACTCTGACATTTGGCAGCAGTTGTTTGTCGTATACAAATCATCTTATGTTCACAACCAACTGGAGCTGCCAAAAGGCCCAGTGAACAAACACAGCCTGGTAGATGCCACAATGGGCTCGAGACTGGCAGGCTTACCCCCCCCCCCCCAAGTCCCAGCAGGCAGAGAGAAGGTGGCAGGCACAGACTGAGCTGCATGTTAATGACTCCAAAGTGCAGACGACAGATCACGGGAGACACAGAAGGAGAAACGTGTATGGAGGTGTTTTAAAGTGCAACAAAACACTTGTCACCATTTTAACCACTGAGTAGATTTTCAGATTACTTAAAGACAAAAGTAGCCTATAAATAAGGTGCAAGCACATAAAATATGTTTTTAACTGGAAAGAGAGATCTAGGGATATTTTAAATGCTTGATATGATGAAAGATTTATTTTTAAACAGAAGGAGGGAAGATGGTTAATTGGATTCTTTTGAATGAAGGACCAGTGAAGCATATTTTCACAATAATTGGTAGCTCTTGCTCATGGACACATGAGTCTCCATGGAATATGTGAAGTCACCCGTGTTCAGTGCTGCCCTCCTGGTTACGTCCTCTACATTGCCACCCTGCCACCAGCAGCTTTTCAAAATGCAGAACTCTTCACATCCTCCTTTTGCTTAAACCCAGCAGCGGCTCCTTTTTAGCCTTCAAAATATAACCTAACACCATCAGTACAGCCTCCGGTTTCTCCCTGGTGGCCTCTGCCTCCCCTCTGTCTTCATCTCCTGCCCCGGGACATCACCCCGCGCTTGCCCCACTCCCGCCTGCATCTCTCCAGGTTTGCCCATAGTGTTTCCTCCTCCACTCGACTGAGTGAATCATGATCCAT
>NW_007733075.1:48516-50021 GCF_000696425.1 Galeopterus variegatus | reverse complement strand
AAGGAGGGAAGGAGAGAAAAGGGAAGGAAGGGAAACTTTAGCGTACGTGGGCTTGATGTCTTGACAAACACGTGGAGCATAAGACCTTGAAGCACCAGGACCAGAGAACCATGTGACAGAATAGGTCACGAGGAAAGAAGAGATGTGATAGAAACTTGTCGAACTGCAAAAAGAAAAAAAAAAAAGAAAAGAGAGAGAGAGAGAATTACAAAATGCAAGAGCAAAACAAAGACTAAATTAGGGCCATGAATGGCTCCTTCTTGTGGTTCAGCCACATTTCCCAGGCTGCACATCAGGTCCTGGCCCCTTCCTCCTCCCCGTTTGCGCTGCAGGGGCCCCACAGGTCTGACTCGGCCCTCCCTAGTTACAAATGCTGAAATGTCCAATCCCTGCTATCTGGAAGAATCTCAGCCGAGGTAGGGGTGGCAAGAGGAAATGTACTTAGTTTTTTCCGGTGGGTAAGTCTGCTGGGACTTGGTGACGAGATGCCAAAGAGCAGAAGAAAATAAATCATCAAAGTGAGAGAAAAGAAAACAAAAATTAAAATAGCAGTAAAAATGAGAACACAGACAAGGATTCATTTCCTTTATAAAACATGTATTTTGCTTTTTTAATGATAATAAGTTATATGTTTATGACAAACATTAGAAAATTTGGAAAATATCCCAAAACAAGTATTAAAATTCCCAAATTATCACTAACACTGTAATCTATATGTTTCAAATAATTTTTCACACTAACACATAAAAAATTGCATAGATACCATACACTCATACACATATCCTACATTCCTTCTTTAAGTTCCTGCTGAAGATATTCTTTTAGAGTAAATAAATCTAGATGCTATAAGAAATAAACCCAGAAATCTGCATCCTAAAATGATAAAAGTATATTGCTTTCTTAGACCACAGGTCATTGCTATGAACAAGGAGATCTGCTTGTCACCCCAGGCCCCTGCTAGCCTGTGACCCGAGGTGCTCAGAGGCAATGTCTGCAGCATGTTTTCAGGTCACCATGAAAGGGAAGGAAGAAAAGAGGCCCATGGGAGCATTCGTGAGCCAGGTGTCAAAGGAGTGTGCCTCCCTTCTGCTCAATCACAGGGTCCCACCTAATTGAAAAGGGGCTAGGATATAAAATTTAGCTTTATGCCCAAAATAACAGAAGACACACAGATACTGGTGAGCATTAGCAGCCTTTGGGCTGTGTGCAGTTTTAAAATACATCTACAAACTCTCTAATACTAGGGTGGCGTCTAATTCCCCTCTTCCTGAGCATGGGCTCAAGTTCTAATGTAACTCCATTCTAATGGATGGAAAACGGTGGAGGTGACAGTGTTTGACTTCTGAGACTAGGTCGTAAAAGGTATCCCAGCTTCCTCCTTGCTGGCTGTCTTCTCTCCTGAGCTACTCACTCCGAGGGAATGCCAGCGGCTGTGTCGTGCAGCTGCTGGCACAGCCCTGTGGGGGGACGGAGGGCATGCGGAATTGAAGACTGCTGCCAGCAGC
>NW_007733075.1:45837-46982 GCF_000696425.1 Galeopterus variegatus | reverse complement strand
TAGATAGATAGATAGATAGATAGATAGATAGATAGATAGATAGATAGATAGATAGAAAGGCAGATAGATTGATTGATTCAGGAGGGAGAAAGAGAGAGAGACCTAGGTATGCAGAAATGGAAGGCACTTAGGAAACCCATGAGACAAAAAGTCATTACTGCTCGGCAGAAAGCACAGCACACTAGGATCTGAGATCTAGTTCTTTGCCCTGCTCTGGCACTTACAATTTTTTTGCCCAAAGCAAGTAACTGGAACCATTCTGCAGGTCTGTTTCAGTGTCTGTAGTAGGGAATACCACTCCCTCTTCCCTGCAGGTAGTGGTGAAATACTTAAATATAGGCGTCTTAGTCATTTCAGATAGCTATACCAGAATATCACACACCGTTGGGCTTAAACAACAAATATTTATCTCTTACAGTTCTGAAAACTGGAAAGTCAAGATTGCTGAGGGTCCTCCTGGTCTGCAGATGGCCACCTTCTTACTGTATTTTCACGTGGCACGGAGAGCGAGAGAGGAGGCAAGCTCTCTCACACCTCTGCCTGTGATCCCATCACAAGGGCTCCACCTCATCACACAACGACCTCCCAAAGGCCCCATGTCCAAATACCATCGCACTGGGGATTAGGATTTAAAGCCATGAATTTGGGGGAGACACAAATATTCAGTTCATAGCATTAAATCTGTATTAGTCAGATTTAATCTGACTGCTTCAGAGAAAGAACAAACATGATATAGTTAGATGAATGAATAGATAGATTTTATGAGGAATTGGCTCACACAGTTATGGAGGCTGAAAAGTCCCAGGATCTGCCATCTGCAAGCTAGAGACTCAGGAAAGCCAGTGGTGTGTAGTTCAGCACAAATCCGAAGGCTGAGAACCAAGGGGCCCCGCGATGTCGGTCTCAGTGCAAGGGCAGGAGAAGACTGAGATTGCAGCTCAAGCGGAAAGTCAGAAGGGCTGAAATCTCCCTCTTCCTTTGGTTCTATTGAGACGGTCAACAGATTGGATGATGTCACCCACATTGCGGAGGGCCTCTGCTTTCCTCAGTCTGCCAATCCAAATGCTAATCTTATTCAGAAACATCTTCTCAGACTCACGCAGAGACAATGTTTAGCCACATATCTGGTCACTCCGTGATCTGCT